>NC_089752.1:32863883-32918883 GCF_040412425.1 Macrobrachium rosenbergii
CTGTAACGCTTCAGCCCTGCTGTCCTTCATTCTTTAAGTAACCCTGCTATCGTCCCCGCAAACTTATCTCACTCCTAATATATTTAACCATATATTTAACCATAATTGTCTCCTCTCATTCCGTAAGTAAGCCTTCCTAGCCTAAAGGAGTGGCACATTATTATTATTATTATTATTATTATTATTATTATTATTATTATTATTATTATTATTATTATTATTCAGTAGATGAAACCTACTTATGTGGAACAAACCCACAGGGGCCACTGACTTGAAATTCAAGCTTCCAAAGAATATGGTGTTCATTAGGAAGAAGTAAGAGGAAGTAAAGGGAAATACAGACAGAAAAGATCCCACTCATTAAAAAATAAAAAATAAATCAATAAATTAATAAACAGAATAAAATGTATTAAAATGGAAGGAGAACCGTATTAGGGCAGTAATGCACTGCTAATTAAATTCAAGCACGACCTTCCTTCCTTCATTCCTCAGGAGACCCCTTTTCAGCGGTTATGGGTCCCATTCCTACCGTCCAACTCCCTTAACCCCCTGGAGCGTACCCTAAGGGCAAAATTCATATGAATCTGAATTGATTCACAAAACCCAGCGATGGCCACTTGCCAGCCCAGGGCCCCTTTTTATTGAAAAATACCTCTCCCCTTCTATTTTCTTTTCAACCTTTTTATTTTTTCTTTCTCTTTTGGCACTTGTGAATAGAGTGTCGGCCTCTGCTATGAATGGCCAGATGAAGCATGAAGAGAGGCTGGGAGAGAAGAGGGGAAGAGGGAGAGAGGGGTGGTGGGGGGAGAGAACGTGCTGCAGGAATAACAAAGAATAAATATTGTGAGAAGGAAAACTGAAAGGAAAAACAAATAAAAATGAAAAGGAGTTATAAAAATAAGGGTGATAATAAACGAGACAGAAAAAAATAGTCAATGGGAAAACAAGTAAGAAATATTGAAAAACAGACAAAGGAACTGGGCAGAAAAACAAGCTTGAAATGAAAAAGGCAGACGAAGAAAAAACAACTGTAATTGAAAACTACACTGGGCAAAGAATGACGAAATACAGAAACACAGGAGTTTAGCATCACAAAACAATATCTTTAAATGAAAGAAAAAAAAAAAAGATTAAACGAGTGGCAATTACAGTAAAAATTACACAGAGCATATTAATAGTAACATGCACATGCCAAGATCACTGCCGTCGATAAGAGAGAGAGAGAGAGAGAGAGAGAGAGAGAGAGAGAGAGAGAGAGAGAGAGAGAGAGAGAGAGAGAAGTGACAAAGACGAATGAAACGAGGACAGCAGGTTGAGGGGCTAATGTCGGTGAGCCACAATCGCAAGAAACAAAAGCCGGTTTTCTACTTGTCTTTTGTTTTATTTCATTTTAATCGCTTCCGCCCCACTTCGGACCATCTGACATATCCTCTCCTCATCACAGCCGCCCACCCAACCAACAGCCTACGCCCACTCCAAGTAACAAAGCCATTCATGAACCGTCCAAAGGGAGGGACGATGATGGAGCAGGAGAGTAACAAAGGGTAGGACAATGATAGTAATACTACTTCTGCTCTACTACTACTACTACTACTACTACTACTACTAAAATATAAATATTAATACGGAAGCGGTTTTTATTCTTTTAGCATTTCTATTAATTTTTCCTCAACAATAATTCACAACGACATTTGTTAAACTTGTCCGGTACGAAATTTATATTTTTCATTATTTTTTCCAATAAACGATTTAAAGTTGTTTTCCTACTACTACTACTACTACTACCACTACTACTACTACTACTACTGCTGCTACTACTACTACTTCTACTACTATAATAATAATAATAATAATAATAATAATAATAATAATACCTGATACTTTCCCAGTGAACTATAGTTAAGACTTTAACCTTTTGATAATACTAATTGCAAAATGACAGAAACTCACGGTTAATGAATTCATCAAATTCGCAAATCCTGTCGGTTTCCGGAGAGTTAAAATCACAAGTAAAAAAATAGGGATGAAAAACCCCTAATCAGGATTCATACTCGACTGGCAGACCTTCAGAGAGAGAGAGAGAGAGAGAGAGAGAGAGAGAGAGAGAGAGAGAGAGAGAGAGAGAGAGCGAGAGAGAGAGAGAGAGAGAGAGAGAGAGAGAGAGAGAGAGATTTAATGTAATTTATATTTTTCCTTTATTCTTGCTCCTTTCTATTTTTTTACATTTTGGCATTCTCTTTAAAAGAAATTTGTTAATTATTTGTTTGTTATTCGTGGAATAATAATAATAATAATAATAATAATAATAATAATAATAATAATAATAATAATGTCAGGAAGAAAATTGAGAAAAAGAAGCTTCAACTGAATACGGGGCTAAATTCCGGTGGTAATGGTAGCATGTTCTTCCGTAAAGTCAATAATGACTCTGTTATACTGGGCATCCCTCCATGGATAAAACATTTTCATTCCTATTCAATTTAGACGAATGAGAGAGCAGGCATTATTCTGGAACTTTTGCGCTAATAATAACTGGGATGCTGTATATCAATAGCAAAGATAAAGTTACTTAAAAAAGGTTTTCAAATATTGATTTTTCAGGAGAAAATAAATTAATGTAAAAAATAGCTCTGTCAAAATTTATCCATAAATGCATTCTGCTAATAACTACACTTAAAGTGGGAGGACAACTTATACACAAACCAAGTTTTGCTAACATGCCACCCGCACGTAAAATTCCACTATCACGCCCATATCAAGGCTTGGCCTTCAAGAAAAAATAAAATAAGCAAAAGAAATCAATGAATAAGTTAGCCAAGTATATCAACATTTATCGGCAAATACTACTAAACAACAAACATGAGAGAAGACCTTCTTACATGCAGAACAACACATGCCAACAAAACTGGTACACACATAACAGTCACTCATCTTCACGCCTGTATTACAATACACGACTCTCACACGAACTACATCGTAAAACATGTGTATACGGCGCCGTCAAAAATACATACTAGCCGAATAAAAACGGCGACTTCTTGCGGCGGGGCTTTTAAGAATTACGATCTGACAACTGCTGTGCTGAGACAGTGTAACCAGAACCACCCTACGATATGAGACCCGCTATAATTCATCCAGCAATAGAATAAGGAGCCCGGAGGCGTCGTAAATGATATGGTATCTGTGATTTAGATGGTCGCGCCGACTCCTTGCACAGAAAATCGAGCGTTAAATGCTCTCCTTTGAATGATAACTATCTTGTGATTTATGTATAACAAGGTCAGCTCTCTCTCTCTCTCTCTCTCTTTCTTTCTTTCTTGTTAAAGTAGAGCAAAGAGAAATGCGCGAGAATATGTATTCTATATACGTGCTGCACATGCAAATAATAATAAAAATTCACATGGCTTCTTCAAATGTGAACACCAGGGACAAAGGGGGAGTGAGAGCTTCTAGCATCCTCATTACATCTCCATGCGGTGGCAAATTTTCACTTTGTCAAGGAAGAGGGGCGGGGGAGCAGGGGAGGGGGGGGGGAGGGGAGGGGGAGGAGGAGGGGAGGGTGTTATTTGAAGAGCGTCATACATCAGAAATGAAAGGAGGAGGGCCATCATTAAAAAATGGGGAGGCTCTAAAAGGGTTGATAAATCAATGTGAAAGAAGATTGCTTCATCTCCGCCATTCCCTTTTGGGAAATTCTACACATGGCTTAGTATCCCTCCAAAGTTATCCTCCTAGGAGACACTCTACCCTCCCCCTCCCCACAATTATCCTCCACCCCACAACTCCCTCCCGACAACCATTACTTCCCACTCTTAATGGAAGGGAAGTGTGTGCGTGTTTTAATAACCCCCTAAAAACAATGGGAGAGTTTTACCAAAAACCCACACGCCCGACGGACTGGAAAATTACGGTGACAATGCAGCTGATTTCTTAATCCTTTGTGATGACAAGGATTTTGATGATGATGATGACGACGATGGTAAAAACAAATGATAAAAAAAGGATGATGATAATTATCAACAACGAGAATTACAAACTTAGGAATATTGAATGAGGAAAAGTCTTCTATTATTTTTTGCAGTTGTTACAATGACCTTTCATTCCCGATCTCATCTCACCTTTTTGCATCCGAATGCCACTGCAAAGCCTTACATCCAAAATGAAGAACAAATGAAGAAACCCAAACTTCCGGCTGGGAGATTCGAACACACCTCTGCATTGTAAGTTGGAGTTTCTTCATTCGTTCTTCACTTCGGATTTAGGGCTCTGTGGTGACAGCCGTATCCAAAAACATGAAGAAATCGAGGAGTTAAGAGGTCATTGTGGACACTGAAAAATGTACATACACATGAACACATACACACAGGCACACACATATATATGTGTGAGTGAGTGTGTCTGTGTGTGTGTGTATGAGAGAGAGAGAGAGAGAGAGAGAGAGAGAGAGAGAGAGAGAGAGAGAGAGAGAGAGAGAGAGGAAGGAAAACAAAACAAAACAGCATTATCGGGGTGATGAGATCGAGAGATTGAGCTTTGGGGAATGCTTTGCTGAAAGTGCTCCTTAATGGAGCCATTTCAAAGTCAAGGTTTCTCTAGATGGGGTAGGTCATCAATGCGCAGAGAGAGAGAGAGAGAGAGAGAGAGAGAGAGAGAGAGAGAGAGAGAGAGAGAGAGAGAGATGAGCTGGTTAAACGCCGATATTTAAAGGTAATAGATAACACTTCATTTAGAAGTTTAGAAACAAGTTTTACGACTATGGAAATTAACTGAAGTTCTGAGAGAGAGAGAGAGAGAGAGAGAGAGAGAGAGAGAGAGAGAGAGAGAGAGAGAGTGCAATAATTCCCGAAAGTATGCAGCACTCATGCATGTAACACCTGACATTACTTTGGAAAAACTTCTCATAGTAATAACATATATATACAAACAAACACACACACACACACACACACACATATATATATATATATATATATATATATATATATATATATATATATATATACTCACAGATATATAACAGGTTATTGCCATTATTCTAAAAATGAAAATAACTACCCAAACACACACACATAACACGGCGCTATGAAGAAACGGAAAAAGGGCAATTTATTAAGGAAAACACGGCGAAGGCAGGAAAAATCTTTAATGAGTTTTCTGGGGTGCAATTAAAAGTTCATCAGAGCTGAGCTAAACTTTGCTTCACGAATCTTAATCATACAAACTCACCAATCTGAGAACTGAGAAGGAAGAGGGACTTGATGACCGGCTGAATTGAAGACCAGGGACTATGATGAAATAAAACAAGTAAAAAATGCTCCGAAGTTTCTTCGGCGAAGTCGAGTTTTCTGTACAGCGTATAATGCTGTATGAAACTTTCAGCCACGGGCCGGTGGTGGCCTGTGCTGTTGGCAGTCTATAGCTGTGCCAGACGCACGATCACGGCTAACTTTAACCTTAAATAAAATCAAAACTACTGAGGCTAGAGGGCTGCAATTTGGTATGTTTGATGATTGGAGGGTGGATGATCACCAACCAATTGGCAGCCCTCTAGCCTCAGTGGTTTTGAAGATCTGAGGGCGGACAGAAAAAGTGCGGACGAACAGACAAAGCCGGCGCAACAGTTTTCTGTTACAGAAGATGTCAACATTATCATTATTCAGTTTAAGCGAAGACGCGATGCACTGCTACCCTGGTACTATTCTCCTTGAAAGTTAATACATTTTTATCTCTTTATTAATTTACTAATTTATTTTTCTTTTTTAATAAGTGAGATCTCTTCTTTTTGCATTTCCCTTTACTTCATCTTACTGCTTCTTAATGAACACCATATTCTTTGGAAGCTTGAATTTCAAGTCAGTGACCCCTGTGGGCTTTATGAATAGGGTTTATCTTCTGAATTTTATTATTATTATTATTATTATTATTATTATTATTATTATTATTATTATTATTATTATTATTATTATTATTATTATTATTATTCAGAAGATGAACCCTACACATATGGAACACGCCTATAGGAGCCACTGACTTGTAGTTCAAGCTTCCAAAGTTTATGGTTTTCATTTGAAAGAAATGACAGAAGATATTAGGAAAGGTAGAAAGAAGAGAAATACATAAGTCCAAGGTGGTTTGTTTTAGGGTAGTTATGCATTGCATCTTAGCTTGAACTTTTGAAGTTCAAATTGCACAACATCCTCAGAGAGGCCGCTTCAGAGTCCAACGGTGTGAGGAATAACAGACCTCTGGTACTGAGAGAAATAATAACAATAATAACCATAACAAAAACAAAAGTACGAAAGATTAGGCAATGCCAAATTCAAACCTGCAATAACAACATAATGATCATAATAATAAAGGCAAGAAAATATCCATTAAATATTCCTAAATTTTACACACTATTTTCTTCGTCTATTCGTAAAATTCCAAGTAAATGACACTCCACAGACTTTCTATCTTCATCTCTCCCCAAACTCCACCTAAAATTGCGTGAAATGCTTCTCATTCCCATCAACGCACATTCTCATGTTTTTTACGCGGATACCCCAGGGGACACGACTCGCTAAATGAAAAGTACTCCCGGGCAGGCTATAGCACACTGCCACTGCTTGTAGAAATACATTCCAAGCACTTTCTCTTTCACTGCATACACACACATATATATATATATATATATATATATATATATATATATATATATATATATATAGATATACTGTATATATATATATATATATATATATATATATATATATATATATATATATATATATATATGTGTGTGTGTGTGTGTGTGTGTGTGTGTGTAGTATATAACGCATTACCTGCTTATACCTCTTTCTCCGTCCATCCCACCCTCTGTTCATCTACCTACCTACTTTATATATATATATATATATATATATATATATATATATATATATATATATATATATATATATATATATATATATATATATATATATATATATATATATATATAATCTACAATCAAACCCAACCCTCCGTCTCTCTCTCTCTCTCTCTCTCTCTCTCTTTCTCTCTCTCTCATGAGTACCACTAAGGGAGATCATCTGTTTTAAAGTGAGCGAGTAGAGAGAGAGGAAAGGAGTTGATCACATAGGTATTAGTTCCCTGGAGTGGCCCCAAGGGAGGGGGAGAGTTCTTAAAACTGGAAAAGCGTGAGGCAGGACGGGGGCGGGAGAACTGAAAGTTGGCAAGGGATTGAAGAAAAAAAAAAAAAAAAAAAAAAAGAAATAAATGGGAACAGAGAAGCTGAAACCAATGACATGGGCTAAGACACGCCCCTTTTCGATGTCATTTAAGTCCATGATGTTTATCTCTCTCTCTCTCTCTCTCTCTCTCTCTCTCTCTCTCTGTTTCTTCAAATAAAATATGTGTAAAATGGAAAAAAAAATTTGAATAAGAAGGTATACATAAACAAATCGCAAAATCGGTTACTGTGCCCGGATAAATGTTACTGAAAATCATTAAGTGAAAGAAACTATGTGCAGGAAACAAAACAAAAAAAATAAAAAATAAAAAAATAAGATATCCGCGTAAAATAAAACACAAACGAAACACAAAACAACGCTATCAACAAAATACCGAGAATAATCCATTCAGATGTAACACAAGCCATCGACCATTTTTCTGGTAAACGTTTCGCCAGTCGGACAAAATCTCGTGCCACTTATCGCCTTTCACGCTTCAGTTCAGATGTCACCCAATCTGGATGGCGAAGAAGAAGAAGAAGAAGAAGAAGAAGAAGAAGAAGAAGAAGAAGAAGAAGAGAGGGAATTTTTGACGAAAGCAATGGCCAACTGGATGCCATGTGTCAGCAGAAAAAAGAAAGTCAGTAGCTGATAAGCCCTGTGGAAGATACTGGAAGGAAATGTCTGTTACTTACAAGAAAAATCTTGATGAATCCAATGATCAACTGACTGACTGACTGAATGGTCACTGCTACCGACAAAAACCAAGGTCAAGGCTCAGTAACGTCTAAAGAAGGCATCGAAAAGTTTGCATACACAAAAAATTGGGGATAAAAAGATAAAAAGAACTGACAGATTGAATGAATCAATGTCACAAAGCGTCACAAAATCAATGGTCACTGGAACACAAGGAAAACCTCAGTGGTTACTAACACCGAAATAATCAAAAGAATAACTGAATACGAGCAAAAAGTGTAAGATGGAGTGAAAAATGAATAACCCACAAAACACATTTGCACCATCTTCCATTTATCACTAGCGAAGTACAGATATCGTGACACACCATTAACTTTCTTTATCGACTGACGCTATGTTACCAGTTGCCGAAAAGGCGTGAGGGCTTGTTTTCAATATATTATATATATATATATATATATATATATATATATATATATATATATATATATATATATATATATATATATATATATATATATATATATATATGTGTGTGTGTGTGTGTGTGTGTGTGTATAATAAAAGAAAACTATCTCGTTGCACTTTATTTTCCCATTTGGGTGAGGTATTCTTTTGTCTCCACTACCATATATAACCGTTTCGTGAATTACAGTTCTTTCTCTTACACTCTTGTTGTTATCAGATAAACTTGTCTTGTGCAAGCACGGACTCTTGCTCCCTGAAGGAAGAATGTGTACTGTACAATAAGATAATGCGATTTCTGCTATTTCTTCCATTTTCTATTAAGCACCCCAAAACCTCGCGAGGTCCACAAAACGGAATCAATATATATGGAAATGCACTCATTCATCTCCCTCCCTTCTCGCGGGATGGAGTTGGACAGGGAACCCGGCCGAAGGTGGTAATAAACAGCGAGAGGGGAAGTTACAGAAAAGTTTTGAGCCTCGGTATTACTAACAATAAAACCCAACGGAAACGATTATTCTAACCACCATTTTCCCTCGGTTTTGAAACTCCGTTTGGTTGTACAGGATTCCTTGTTCCGATATTAGGATTTTCCATTTATCTCCACTGATGTACATGCTGTCATGTCGGGCGGATTTCTTTTAAGCCAAAAACTATGGAGAGTCTTGTCTCCTTTTCATCCCCAAATTAAACAGTTTCCTAAAGGTGTGTCTGTGTAATCTTCCATAACAGTTCAAGTCCCCTTCCTTGTGCACTGCTTTCTCCTGACTTCATCAAGCCTTTGCATAAAAAGAAAATAAATCTTACTCTGGTATCTCAGCGTTATTTCTTCTGTATTTCTTCCATTCAATTTGCAAATTCTTCATCAGCAATGTGACTGCCTCACAGTCCGTCAATTCCTTATCAGCATTCGCCTGGAAACCAGCGACCTGATTAAAACACCTTCTAATCCTTCATTTTCTCTCTCTCTCTCTCTCTCTCTCTCTCTCTCTCTCTCTCTCTCTCTCTGTTAACATCATTTCCTAAAAGCCCCACCAATCTAAGTTTAGGTCTCTCTCTCTCTCTCTCTCTCTCTCTCTCTCTCTCTCTCTCTCTCTCTCTCTCTCTCTCTCTCTCCTCTTAATATCATTTCCTAAAATCCCCACTAATCTAAGCTTAGGTCTCTCTCCCTCTCTCTCTCTCTCTTTCTCTCTCACTCTCTCTCTCTCTCTCTCTCTCTCTCCCCTCCCCTTTGAACCCCATTAATGACTTCAAGACCCAAGGGACAAAACAGCCAGCATCCACGTGGTACACATTTAATAAAGGAATGCATAAAGGGAATTGGGAATAAAAATAGTACAAAAATCGTGTCTGGTACTGTTCACGGACGACTGACTCTATATCTCATTTCAAAAGCGTCGAAAAATTTTGGTTGCCAACATCTATATAATGTGTACGCGTGCAAGTACACATATACATACATGCAATATATATATATACATATATATATATATATATATATATATATATATATATATATATATATATATATATATATATATATATATATATATATATATATATATATATATATTATATATATATAACAACTAGTGTGCACGTGTGCTTGTAAACACACATACATTCATGCATTATATACAGTATATATATATAACATATATATATATATATATATATATATATATATATATATATATATATATATATATATATATATATTATATTCATTATCCACGATATGTTTTTATGATGCCTTTATCCATAATATTATCATGACGTCATCATTCACAATGTATTCATGGAGTCACTGTGTAACAGCGCTATTTGCCGTGAGTATCTTGTTAACAGATTGCCTTGGCGATGAAAACAGAGCTACAAAGGTCTTACCTTACTCTTACTTCAGCCCACAATAAAACATATTCAATTTTCCGGTATGATTAAACTTTATCATCAATGCTCAAAAGTAAAAATATAAAACTGCACGTTGATCACTAAGCTCACGTGAATTCACGTGGATTACCCGTTCTCTCCTTGGTAATTCGTAAATGTATTTTTATTGCAAGATAGATAAAGCCAAAAGAACGTGTTGAATGTAAAAGTGATTCCTGGTGGGATTGTTATAATTACAAACTTTGAATGGATATATTCAACCTCAAAATGCCCCTTTAAATAATCAAGCTAAAAACAGAAGTTAACTGAAATAATGTTTACGTAAGGACTAGCATATATATACATATATATGTGCAAGCGTGTGTGTGTGTGTTTGTGTACGTACATATCCATATATGTATATATATATATATATATATATATATATATATATATATATATATATATATACATATACTGAAAAAATATATATACATTCACAAACACTTTCTCACTGGTGATGTTTCGAAGTACACACCACTTCAATCCAGAACACTAAATATTTTCTCATACTAAGCAGTCAAAAGATTCAGGATTTCAAAACTCCGTACTTGAGAATTTTCAGTCTTCACCTGAACTTCGAACATCTCAAACAGATTCTCATCTTTCTGTTCAGTGGAGCTTTCTTGCATGTTAATGGCTTTTCCCACGGGAATGCATGCACGTTAGAAATAGGATGATATCAATAATACTTCGACTACCGCTGCTGCTGCTGCTGGTACTACTACTACTACTACTGCTACTACTACTACTACTACTACTGCTACTACTACTACTACTATTAATAATAATAATAATAATGATAATAATAATAATAATAATAATAATAATAATAATAATAATAATAACAACAACAAAACGCTTTACTTCAGTTCGGGTACATTAATAAGCGTGCGCATAATAATAATAATAATAATAATAATAATAATAATAATAATAATAATAATAATAATAATAATAGCAAATGGTTTTATTTCAGTTCAGGTACATTAACAAGCGTGCACATACAATGGCGACAAAGATGCCGCAGGAAGATCGTGCGATTTGCAGCAAATGTCAAATTACCCTTGAGAACAATAAAGCTGAAATCCCTTGCAGATAAATTAATTAACCTACCAGACACAAAAAGAGACCATTTTTCTTCTGTACGGAAGCCATCGGAATAAAAAGAAGAGGATGGAAAAATTAATGAGAAAACGAGAATGGCATAATCAAAATGCGAAGTGGTCAAGGATGGATTGACTGACTGACTGCTTGATGCAATGTTCTCCGGCAACGGGAAAACTAAGGTCATTGACCCCGATATTATTTTCTAAGAATGACAAAATTTATATAAAAATATGGATATGGTGACTGGATCATATTTATATAAATTAAACCTATAGCTTTTACACGATCAAGGACGGACGATCTGAGGACTTTTTCCTCACGAAGGCCGACTGAACTGGCAACCGATACCCTTATCTAACCCAAGGCTGGAGAGAGAGAGAGAGAGAGAGAGAGAGAGAGAGAGAGAGAGAGAGAGAGAGAGAGAGAGTAAGGAAGGGATTTCCATTATAAACTTTCTTGTTAAATTCATCGTGTACACATACACACGCACACACGCACACAGAGGTTTCCATTACTAACTTTCTGGCTAAATTTATCGTCTACAGAGAGAGAGAGAGAGAGAGAGAGAGAGAGAGAGAGAGAGAGAGAGAGAGAGAGCAAGAGAGTATTAACTTTCTGGCTAAATCCATCGTCTACAGAGAGAGAGAGAGAGAGAGAGAGAGAGAGAGAGAGAGAGAGAGAGAGAGAGAGAGCCATTATTAACTTTCTGGCTAAATTCATCGTCTACAGAGAGAGAGAGAGAGAGAGAGAGAGAGAGAGAGAGAGAGAGAGAGCTAAATTCATCGTCTATAGAGAGAGAGAGAGAGAGAGAGAGAGAGAGAGAGAGAGAGAGAGAGAGAGAGAGAGAGTTATCCAGAAAGATGCGATGGAGACATCATAATTAAGAGGCGATTTCTGTCACTCTATCCCCCGATCTCATTTGGCCTTGCGCGCGTTTATCTGCGGCGCATGCATACCTTTTTCCTCGCCCTTCTTCCCTCGAATAGTAAGCATTCCCGTCGCCAGTCTTCCGTCCCCTCTTGACTGCCGGTGCTATTGTCTTCTTAATCGTCTCCCGTACAATATGCATTCCCAACCCTCTCTCGCTCTCGCAGGACTCGTCATTAAGAGAGAGAGAGAGAGAGAGAGAGAGAGAGAGAGAGAGAGAGAGAGAGAGAGTTCCATTACAAACTTTCTAGTTAAATTTCATCGTTTACAGAGAGAGAGAGAGAGAGAGAGAGAGAGAGAGTCGGGAATACGCATACAGCTCTTATTTTTGCTTATACATTCTTTCCAGCTAAACTCAGTTTTTGAGAGAGAGAGAGATTTTTCCAGACCTAGCCCTTTCGCTGGACTCGTCATTGGGACAGAGAGAGAGAGAGAGAGAGAGAGAGAGAGAGAGAGAGAGAGAGAGAGAGAATCACCATTTCCCCTCCACTATCAAGTGTCTCTTGGTTCAATTACAACGCCATTAGCAACTAGTGCTTTTCCCTCCCCCAACATCCACCTTTTTTTAACGCCTTTAAATAACGAGAAAGGTGGGGAGAGGAGGAGGAGAGGGTGAGGGGTTGGGACGGAGAATTCTCACCTTTAAGCTAACGAGGGAAAAGGGGGGTGGGGGTTTACAGACCTCGGATATTCTTTAAATTCTAATTTAAAAATCATTCACATAACTTTTGTCTCCAAGCCTTCTTGCATCAACGCCAACTAACAGAATACTGCTTCCCATTAAATATCATTAAATCTCGGTTTCTATGCTGGTATACAACGCTCTCGCTCTCTCGCCTTAAGGGCTTCTTAGAAAACCAGACTGGTGCTGGCATAAGGCCGGCTTAGTCGAACAGCAAATCTCTCTCCCTAGATAAATCAAGATGAACGTTTCAAAACCAGTCACTGACGCTTCTTTGTGCATTGCTTATAAATGTAATTCTCTCTCTTTTAAGGGCTTCTCAGAACATCCTGAGCTTATGCTGGGATAAAGTGGAACAACAAATCTCTCTCTCTCTCTATTTAAATACATAATGAAGACAGAACGCTGCAAAAGCTAAAATAAGCGTTATAGACGTATTCCCTAATCTCTCTCTCTCTCTCTCTCTCTCTCTCTCTCTCTCAAAAAGATAATATAAAACGAAGCACAAGCAACAAAGGGGACATCCAAAGTGGAGTCTGCGTGTCTGAGTTGTCATGACAACAACATTAAATACAAAATGGACCAGAATGCTTATTTGCAGATAAAAGTAAGAAAAGAGTTAGAGAAAAACTTTCAGTGAAGAGGTTTACCGCAAATAAACTCGATTGCAAAGCGCTTGGAAAAGAGCCCCGCGGGATGTCTGAAACGTCAGGAGTGCACCTACAGAATCGAGGAAGAAACGGGGTCACACTCTGACTGAAAATAGACACACATGAACGATGTATCTAGTGTTGTCTCCTTCTCTTAAGGCGGGATGAAATTTCTTTATGAATAATCAAAACAAAGGAACCCTGTTTCTCCCATTCTAGAGATAGGTGTGCCCAAGAATACTTCGGAAAATTTAAAATATGAAAATTTTCTTAACGTGAGAGAGAGAGAGAGAGAGAGAGAGAGAGAGAGAGAGAGAGAGAGAGAGAGAGAGAGAGTATGTACCAAAATTACAGCCATTATAAATACAGCAATAAAATTTATATTAATAACTATAAGAAAAAATTTTTAACATGTAAAAAAAAATTTATAGCAATACATGTGTACTATATATGTATACACATCCATATCTAATATGTGAGAGAGAGAGAGAGAGAGAGAGAGAGAGAGAGAGAGAGAGAGAGAGAGAGAGAGAGTATGTACCAAAATTACAGCCATTATAAACAGAGCAATACAATTTATATTAATAACTATAAGAAAAAATGTCTTGATATGTAAAAACCTGTACTATATATGTATACACATCCATATCTAATATGAGAGAGAGAGAGAGAGAGAGAGAGAGAGAGAGAGAGAGAGAGAGAGAGAGAGAGAGAGAGAGAGAGAGCACATCGAAGCTCTTCAAAGCTTTCACCGTCTTGCGTGGGTGATAGTTACCTATACAAAGCTGCCAATGAAGGACGTTTCTCTCTAATGAATTTCTAATTATAACCCGTCCAAGCAGTGCCATCAAAGAGGAGATGTTTTCCTCCTATTTCTGCCAAATGATTCTCGCTATCTGACGAGAGGAGACCTCGTCAACACAGGCAGAGAAATAGCCAGAAGAAACTTGTGATACGAGAATGAACTGTATACGAGAACTTTCTCCAATCATTCCGTTATAAAGAGAACGTTTTAATCACTGGAATAGCAACTACACCTTTAAATGAATGATAATAATAATAATAATAATAATAATAATAATAATAATAATAATAATAATAATAATAATAATAATAATAACTGCTATACTGATGATCTTTATTTTTCAAAACAATACAAAATATTAACTTATCTATTATGAACATTTATTTATTTACAAGATAATAAACAAAATACAAACGTAATATATATATTTGATTATACGAATATATATATATATATATATATATATATATATATATATATATATATATATATATATATATATATAAATATAAATATATATATATATATATACATACATACATACATATATATATATATATATATATATATATATATATATATATATATATATATATATATATATATATATATATATATATATACATACATACATACATACATACATACATACATAAATTTTTTTCCTAACAACTTCTAAAACTGAAAATGCTAAACATTCTTTTTGAAAATCTTTCTCTCTCCCTCTCTTTCTCCTATCAAATTCCTGCCAGGGAACATGTACAAAGCGCTCCCCACAAAAAAGGCATAAGTCTTTGACAAAACCAACTCCGGCATTCCTAAAAGTAATTGGAGGTGTTTTGACAAACGCCGGAGAGATGCTGCTACAAATCCCAGGAAAAATTCCTCGGCACAAACATATGAAAGAAATTCCGAGAGATTGTGATGCTGCTGAGGGTGATGTGAGGGGAGGGAGGGAGGGAGGGATAGGAGGATGTGGGGGAGGGGTGTCCGAGGGGGGATGTTGGAAAGGAGGATTATGGGAGAGGGATATGGGAAGGGAAATAAAAGGGAAAGATGATGATGAGAGAGAGATAAAGGGAAGGCCGTATGGAGATCCTGAAGGAGATATAGAATATTTACAATATTTGACTGAATGATCTCTTTGGCATAATTAAGTGCTGTCAAAACAACAGTGGTAGTCGACACCAAAAATACACAACTTGGTAAAATAAACATATTCACACTGAAATTAATTCTTATGACAAACTATCCTCGGTGTGAAAGCGAAGAATGAGACGGGGGGGGGGAGGAGACTGGGGAATGGAGGGAAGGAGGAGAGTGGCTTCGAAGTTATTGGCATCCCGGAACCCTCCGCATTCCTTTGGACATTTACAAGATTATCTATATAAACAGGCGGCCACAGGTTAACAATCGTAGCGCTACTTTTACTCGCCCTTTAATTAAAGGGGCTCTCGGTCGCTGATGGATGGGGACTCTCCCTCTCATTTGTTATGAGCGATGACGGATGTTGCCTTCTATAAATAAACATGTATATATATATATATATATATATATATATATATATATATATATATATATATATATATATACATCTGTCCAAATTATTATTTCATTATACTGGGTATTGGAAACGCACAATGTTAACACAGGTATAAATATAAATAAATTAATATAATACATTAACACAAACACACGCACATATTATATATATACATATATATATCACAATAATCATCATCATTATATCAAGATAACACGAGTATAAACCGGCAAAAATATATGTAATAGGGAAATAACATGAAAAGAGATGATTTGATGACTGAATTATATGGTATAAATGAACAAGATAAAATCGCGATACACACTCCCAGTCTCGAGAACATCATCCAAGACAAATTATGCCACGGTAAATCGACCAAGACAACACGGAAAACACGTCCTGTGGCTTCGCAACAGAACTTCAAGCTAAATGAGTATAACTTTACATCTAGTTTTCATTTCATCAACAGTAGCACAAAGACAAGAGGCTTCCCCTGGCCACACAAGAGCCCACCCCACCAAAACCCTCTCCCGGGTAGCTAAATAACCAACCTTTATTTTAGCAAAACGCAGCGTTTGCATTATATACAAAATCACTTCATAACAAAATGCCGGCAATTAAACTCGCTTCTGTCCCGTCCAATATATTTTTGTCCATTTTAAGTCAACAAAAAATAACCGGCTTTTCACGTTCGCTTTCATGGCGCAAAATAGATTTTGCTTGGAAAACCGATTAATTAATTCTCGCCATTGCTCTCCGCAACCGGACTATAGTATTAATTGTTACCTAATAATTCTGAAACGAAACATAAAAACAGGAGGACATTCTATTTTGTCAACGCACCAAGCTATTCGTTAGGCAGCCAGCCTTTTTCTCCTTGCTTTCACGAAGATTATTTACTAACTAGCTTCATTAAAGCCGAACCAATAAATACAACTTTTCAATATCAAAGAAAACGGCCGAGGGATGTGAAAAACCTAACTCGGTTTTTCGGGCATGAACGCCAAAACCAGTGATTGTGAAAAACGGCTTACAATTAGCGTAGAGTTCATTTTTTCAACCGTACCGAAATTCCGAGAGAGAGAGAGAGAGAGAGAGAGAGAGAGAGAGAGAGAGAGAGAGAGAGAGAGAGAGAGAGAGAGTTTCCAATCACTAACAGATAAAAATAGTTTAGCCTTGAACTTTATAAGCTAAGTCCAAGCTCCTTTCCGAGTGAAATAGAGTTGAAAATACAATCAAACAACGTTTTCTTTATACGAATATATTACTCTAGTCTAATTTTTTTACCTTGTTAAATTAATTTTTGTCACTATTTTTACTCGAAGAGCGCGGCCATATACGAAACCAAGTTAAGGAAAAGTCCTGAAACTGTTAGGGAAGCCTCCAGGCACATGAAAGTAAACAAAAACAGCTAAGAGAAAAAAATTTAGTCAAAAACATGAAAACAACCCATAAAGAAAAAAGAACCACTGGGAGAAATAACATGAGTATACGTAAACAAAAGATGTGAAATGTTTTAGAAATTAAGGAAATATCTTTCAACCACCCTGTCTTTAAACAAGGAGACAGGTCTGCTTCTGTTCCGATCTAGCGATGGATTTACGTTAAATATTGGAATTCCTTTCGAGCTGTTTACCGTTGATTCTTAAAATCTCCCATCTTTTGGGAAGCGGATCTATCACTTCTTTCCCTACTTTCCCCATCGAGTCTGGGGTATTAGGCAAGAAAACTGGGGTGTCCGTCCTACGGTCTTTAACAAATAACTCTCCCTTAACCCTAACAAAAAATCGCCTTTACTCATCTCCGTCGAGCCTGGCCTGACTTTGGGTACTGAAGTGGCCCTCCCATCGGCCTCTGGAGAAATGAACACTTAATTCGGATATCTAAATGTAATTAAAAATGCAAGTCAGTCTTCCATTGTGACAGATATCTTGCTTCTCTGGCAACAAAGACGTGTGCGAAGTTCTTCAACTGGCCCAAACTCATTTTTCCCAGACGTTTTGCAATCCATCCGCGACGCCTTCCTGCTCCTTGACTATCTTCGTCTGTTCATCTCTGTTCTCAACTTGTTTGGGCGTCCCTCCATCAACCTGTCCGTTTGTATCTTTGCCTTTGTAATTGCTTGCTTCGCTGTCACTGCTTCTACGCAGAAAAAAAATGTATATGTATTTTTTGTGTCCTCTAAATAAGACTGCAAGTGTGGGCGTGTCTGGGTGCGTCTCTCTCTCTCTCTCTCTCTCTCTCTCTCTCTCTCTCTCTCTCTCTCTCTCTCCAAGGTCTGCAAATATTAGTTTACTCATAACCTTACTGGCATAGATGACAAGGGCGCCAACTTCCAGCTGCAAGTTGTTTTAGTGTCAATTTTCACCACTGACGCCCAATCTCTACCACACAGTTTGTCTTGGACCTGCACAATATCATTTTTCCGGGTGAGGTACATCACTGGGTTTAAGAACACCACACACACACACAAACACGCACACACACACACACACACACACACACATATATATATATATATATATATATTATATATATATATATATATATATATATATATATATATATATATATATATATATATATATATATATATTATATATATATATATATCACAAAAATGAATACTTTCTTAGCCATAAACATATTTTTCCTAAGTAACAATTTTCGATGCATTTAACCTCTCCTATTTTCTCTCATTAGATGCGTAAACTCACAATTCAATGGGTGTGCTCACAAAGAATTTTGCAATCAGAGAAAGCCAAATATGCGTTCGTAAATGGAACAACGCTTCAACTTTTACCAAAATACGACTGTGGCTAGGAACAGAAAAGAAAGATTAAACAAAATTAAGGCAACCACCTTAAGATTCTCTTTCGACCCATTAAACCCAAAAACAAAGGTAAAAACAACGCTGGAGATTGATGTAAAGCAATCGGGCTAGACAGGTACCCGGGACTGGCAGGCCGGCTTATCGTGTCGCTAGTCTTGCGGGCCCTTCCCCCCCCACAATCCCCATCCCGTTTCGAACTGGTTCCTTCTGCACATAGATACTTCTGCTCCGCTGCTCTCGTTCTGTTACCCTTTGGCCTAACTCATGGCCGTCTGCCATTTCAAAACCTTGACCCTTAAAAGCCCTGTCTGTCTCGTCATCCTGTCATTTCAAAGCCTCTTTATCTCACGGACGTGTACTGTCAGTCCGCTTTAGATTCGACGCTGCTACCGCCCTTTGCCCTTCTCCCTTCATGACCTACCATCCCATTGATCTGTCACTCTTTGGCCTGTTTATTTTAGCCCCACAGCCTGCTACTGTTTGGCCTGCCTCACAGATAAGCCGCACCTTTGACCAGGACATTTTTGAATCAGTTCCAAGCATCTGGTATCAATGAACTGCCTTCCTATGCTGGCATGTCTGATCCCTCAGACTTGTCTTCACCTTCGACCTGTCGCTTAGATGATTGCATCAATACGCCGAGCTTTACTTGCGTCCTCATAATGACCAGTTTATATGATGACCTTCAGTGGATCCACTCGTTTTCCTAATGACCTTCAATACGCAGACTCATTTATTAATGGCCTGCAGCAATACACTGCCCTGCTGCCTTGTGACTGTTTGTCTAAACCTACCTCAACACATCGACCCGTTTCTGTACGACCTGCATCCCACTACTGACCTTTCGCTTGACCTCACAAACGCTGTCCTGCTTCCACCTCATTTATCGCTCGAGTGGGATATTTACTACAACATACTACTGCTGCAATGTTGACCTATGATGATGCGACGCTAGTTCACCACATAAAAATAAACCAACTATTTTCAATGACTACAAAAATTATCCTCATTTCTTTTCGACCTCGACATTCTGACCTGTTTCCTTTTACAGCAAGACCCATGCGGCCCGTCTGCTTTACCCAGCAGTCTTCTGGACCACTTTATGTAGCCCTATCACTCTCTGACCTTTGAAACGTCCATCCAATTTCTCCACGTTACCTAGCAGTTCCCCCAGTAGCTTGAAGTATTATACTAAAGGCATTCTTAAAATGGCTGTATCGGGTAGCATTGTCTGTCAAACTTTTTTTTTTTTTTCGTAGTGATGGAACAGCTGACCAGCTGGAAGAGTGAATTGAGTACTGAATAAAATTCAAGTTGAAGAGAGTGGGCGTACAGCAACTTACTGTTTTGATATTCATTAAAAGTTTTTTTTTTTTGATGACCTCAAAAGACCTACATTGCAAAGGCCACTAAAGACGATTAATCTGACGGCCATGAACACCCTTTATTTCGAAGACTACTAAAGACCCCTGCTTGAATGGCCGCAAAATTGTAAATAAAAAATGAATAAATAAAATGAATCTGATAGCCAACCAAAGACCTTAATTTTATTAGTCAACAAAGGCTTCTGTCTCCATGGAGACTGAAAAACTTTTGTTCTCTCGGCCAATAAAGTTCTCTGTGATTCTGGTTATGCCCCTATCACTGCCTCTCTCTCTTTCACGCTCCAGGCGAAGGAGATGGGAGGGATGCTTAACATCTTGACAAGTTCCTTACATGCCGACTCGGGGAATCAGGAATTTCTCTCGGGAGAAAAAAATGAGAGAGAGAATGGGGGGGGGCGAGGTTTCGTGACTGAAAAATTAAGGAAAATATAAAACAAACTGGAGATAACTTGGGGGAGTACTCGACGCGGACTATTGCCGTGTCTATTCTCACATTCGTTTCTCTCGACTTTGAAAAACTGATCTGTCACAACAATCAAGATTTCCACTTCCACCGAAAAATCATTATCCTTTGTCAACTGTCTGTTTTTGCTAAGGTAAAAAAACCTCTACGGAGAGTGAGTCAGCAAAAGAAAAAGAGAGAAATAACGTTATTGCTACTCTTTTTATTAACGTATAAACATTTATAAGGAACAAGTCCAATAAGGGCAAGCGTCCAAATAATGTAATGCCCAAATACGAAAGAAAATACACAGCACTTCCTTGTTTGATATGAGCACTATTGTTTCTTTCTCTCCCTCAACCCAACCTTAGGGAATTCAAAGGAGAAATGGTGACGGAGATTCTGACTTTGTTGATTTATATCTACCATGTTTCTTTCTTCTCTCAATATAATCCAGAACGAATTTATGGAGAGAGAGAGAGAGAGAGAGAGAGAGAGAGAGAGAGAGAGAGAGAGAGAGAGAGAGAGAGAGAGAGCGGATGACTTGTTTTATATTTTTTATGTTGCTCATCATAATCCAAAGGAATTTGGAACTTTCTATTTCACAACATAATCCAAGAGAGAGAGAGAGAGAGAGAGAGAGAGAGAGAGAGAGAGAGAGAGAGAGAGAAACGGGTTACTACAACAAGAAAAAAAAGAGAGAACTTTTTTTATGAAGTTAGAGAGGGTCACCATGGGAGTAGTGTTAAAGACATTTCGCCTGGAAAATTGTATGGGGGCTGGGGGATTCTATGGTGGCCGTTTTAATCCCTCAAAGCCGTGCTAAACACCATACAGACCTATAGGACCATGTGTAGGCCTAATGGGTGACAGGGTGTGTGTGTGTGTGTGTGTGTGTGTGTGTGTGTGTGTGTGTGTGTGTGTGTGGGTGTGTGTGTGTATGTATGCGTGTACATGTTGTGTGTGCGCGCGAGCGAGGGCCAATGCCAGGATGTGTCTCGTTAAATATCGTACTGTGTCACAGGGTATAACCAGATAAAAAAAAAAATTGAAATTGTCATGAAGATATAATATAGTTGTTCATTCATAAATACACTGCAGAGGAATGAGACAGCGTTTATGTAATTATGGTGAACAGATAAAAACTTGAATAATGCTTTTACACGAAAGGATTATAAAGCAGAAAATAAAAATACTTTCGTTGAATAATAATACCTACATTTTTCCTTGCCATATTTTCATTTCCTGTTACTATTACTTCTACTTATAATAATAATAATAATAATAATAATAATAATAATAATAATAATAATAATAATAATAATAATAATATACCAGTCTAGAAAACAGACTACCCCTGGTTAGGAAGAAAAGACGATAATAATGATATCTAGTGACATGTCTTTATCAGACTAATTAACACTACAACTTTCAGAATGTGCAATTTGCTGCTTTTCTCTGTAATTCCTACGCACGTGTTCTACCTTTTTTAAAAGGTAACTTTTCAGAGAAGTTCATTAACGTATAATTCTCGTGGCGGTAGTTGTCTCGGTATCTTCTTTAGAAGTAAGAAAATATATGTGTATGCTGAAATCATCATGCACTGTCATTCCTCTAAACGCAACTAAAATGCGGCTGAAGAATGTAACTCGAGGATATACAGAAGTAGAATGTAATTCAAGGATATACAGAAGTAGAATGTAAGTCAAGGATATATAGAAGTAGAATGTAACTCAAAGATATACAGAAGTAGAATGTAACTCAAGTATATACAGAAGTAGAATGTTACTCAGGGGTATACAGAAGCAGAATGTAACTCAAGGATATACAGAGGGAGAATGTAACTCAAGGATACACAGAAGCAGAATGTAACTCAAGGATATACAGAAGCAGAATGTAACTCAAGGATATACAGAAGGAGAATGTAACTGAAGGATATATAGAAGTAGAATGTAACTCAAGGATATAAAGATGTAGAATGTTACTCAAGGATATATAGAAGTAGAATGTAACTCAAGGATATACAGAAGTAGAATGTAATTCACGGATATACAGAAGGAGAATGTAACTCAAGGATATATAGAAATAGAATGTAACTCAAGGATATACAGAAGGAGAATGTAACTCAAGGATACATAGAAGTAGAATGTAACTCAAGGATATATAGAA
This sequence comes from Macrobrachium rosenbergii, assembly GCF_040412425.1. Lineage (NCBI taxonomy): Eukaryota > Metazoa > Arthropoda > Malacostraca > Decapoda > Palaemonidae > Macrobrachium > Macrobrachium rosenbergii. The sequence goes on from NC_089752.1 coordinate 32,886,737, forward strand.
GTAGAATGTAACTCAAGGATATACAGAAGAAGAATGTACCTCAAGGATATACAGAAGTAGAATGTAACTCAAGGATATACAGAAGGAGAATGTAACTCAAGGATATACAGAGGTAGAATGTAATTCATGGATATACAGAAGGAGAATGTAACTCAAGGATATATAGAAGTAGAATGTAACTCAAGGATATACAGAAGGAGAATGTAATTCATGGATATACAGAAGGAGAATGTAACTCAAGGATATATAGAAGTAGAATGTAACTCACGGATATACAGAAGGAGAATGTAACTCAAGGATACACAAGAGAATGTAACTGAAGGATACATAGAAGTAGAATGTAACTCAAACATATACAGAAGTAGAATGTAACTCAAGGATATACAGAAGTAGAATGTAACTCAAGGATATGCAGAAGTAGAATGTAACTCAAGGATATACAGAAGGAGAATGTAACTCAAGGATACACAGAAGTAGAATGTAACTCAAGGATATACAGAATTAGAATGTAACTCAAGGATATACAGAAGGAGAATGTAACTCAAGGATATATAGAAGTGGAATGTAACTCAAGGATATACAGAAGGAGAATGTAACTCAAGGATATACGGAGGGAGAATGTAACTGAAGGATATACAGAAGTAGAATGTAACTCAAACATATACAGAAGTAAAATGTAACTCAAGGATATACAGAGGGAGAATGTAACTCAAGGATGTATAGAAGCAAAGTTAAGTATATCTTAGTTTAACTAGACCACTGAGCTGATTAACAGCTCTCCTAGGACTGGCCCGAAGGCTCAGATTTATTTTACGTGGTTAAGAACCAGCTCGTTACCTAGCAACGGGGCCTACAGCTTATTGTGGAATCCGAACCACATTGTGAAGATAAATGAATTTCTATCACCAGAAATAAATTCCGCTAATTCTTCATTGCCGGTCGGAGAGTCGAACGCTGGGCCAACAGCGTGCTAGCCAAGAGCTCTACCCACCCCTCCAATGAAGAACTATGTATAGAAGCAGAATGTAACTCAAGGATATACAGAAGTAGAATGTAACTCAGGGATATACAGAAGTAGAATGTAACTCAAGGATATACAGAAGGAGAATGTAACTCAAGGATATACAGAAGTAGAATGTAACTCAAGGATATACAGAAGTAGAATGTAACTCAAGGATATACAGAAGTAGAATGTAACTCAAGGATATACAGAATGAGAATGTAATTCAAGGATATACAGAAGGAGAATGTAATTCAAGGATATACAGAAGGAGAATGTAACAAGGATATACAGAGGGAGAATGTAACTCAAGGATATACTGAAGGAGAATGTAACTCACGGATATACAGAAGGAGAATGTAACTCAAGGATATACAGAAGGAGAATGTAACGCAAGGATATACAGAAGGAGAATGTAATGCAAGGATATACAAAAGGAGAATGTAACTCAAGGATATACAGAAGGAGAATGTAACTCAAGGATATATAGAAGTAGAATGTAACTCAAGGATATACAGAAGTAGAAAGTAACTCAAGGATACATGGAAGTAGAATGTAACTCAAACATATACAGAAGGAGAACGTAACTCAAGGATATACAGAAGGAGAATGTAACTCAAGGATATATAGAAGTAGAATGTAACTCAAACATATACAGAAGGAGAACGTAACTCAAGGATATACAGAAGGAGAATGTAACTCAAGGATATATAGAAGTAGAATGTAACTCAAGGATATACAGAAGGAGAATGTAACTCAAGGATATATAGAAGGAGAATGTAACTCAAGGATATACAGAAGTAGACTGTAACTCAAGGATATATAGAAGGAGAATGTAACTCAAGGATATATAGAAGGAGAATGTAACTCAAGGATATACAGAAGTAGACTGTAACTCAAGGATATATAGAAGGAGAATGTAACTCAAGGATATACAGAAGTAGAATGTAACTCAAGGATATATGGAAGTGCAACATACAAGAAAAATGACGGGAGATACATTAGCAAGAATGAAGCTGTATTCTCCGAGTGACAGTGCTATCGCTTTACACCCAAAGGACACCATGGAGCAGCTATGGAACTAGAAAGACATCCCCCGTCTAATTAACGCGAGGCCAAAAAAAAAAGAAAAAAAATATCCCGTCTCCTTTTATATTTCACGTTTCTTCCATGAACACCTGCAACACAGGCCTTGAATGAAACTGATGCTAGCTACCGGATGTAACATACGAACAGGGAAGCCATTTACTTTCTTCGAAGTAGTGCTAAAACCCACTTGGTTTGATATACCTGCTTATTAAAAATAACATCAGCTTCCCAAAAGCTGAACCTAAAAAAAATATGTAACAGAATAAATGGACTCTAACGAAAAGCTTTAAAAGATCAGAATTTAACTGGATATGAAAATAGTAACTCTACACTGTATATTAATAACCAAAGAGCTGCCAGTTGATTCACCAGTCGAAGGATGAACTTGACAATAATACCTGATTCGTTTTCTCTTGAGTTCTCCATCACACACACGTAATATATATATATATATATATATATATATATATATATATATATATATATATATATATATATATATATATATATGTTTATCTCTACAAACCTTTACACATACAAACCCTATAATGCCAACAGACTTTAAACTTTAATTAAACCTCAAAATCACACTAGTTTTCTAAAAAGGAGGAAGAAAAAGGGAAAAGGAAATTGAGGAAGAAGAAAAAAAAATAAATAAACAGGGGAAAGTAACTGGCGACCAAAAATGAACGAAAAGGGACCCAACAACGAGATCTAAGTTAAAAGTTAATCAAAAGCTCATATCTATATTTACAAAAACGATAACGACTATAAAACAGGTAATTAATTCAGCATCGTGAAGGGAACTAATGACATTTAACTCGTTTTTTTCTTTCATTTGCCTGTGGAATAATTTGCTTTTCTCATGATGCGTTAATGATACTGAGAATTAATGCGGGAAATATTAATACGTTAATGTCGACGATTGTCGTAGTCTCTTCCCCATTACCGGCAGCTATTCTCAGGCTGAAGAGAGAGAGAGAGAGAGAGAGAGAGAGAGAGAGAGAGAGAGAGAGAGAGAGAGAGAGAGAGAGAGAACTGGCTCTAAGTGTTCCAGTGACGTATTTCTTCCTTTATAATGTAAGGGAGAGAGCTCCAAGTGTTTCAATGACATATTCTTATAAAGAGAGAGAGTGTGTGTGTTTCAGTGACGTATTTCTTTCATAACGAGAGAGAGAGAGAGAGAGAGAGAGAGAGAGCCCTACCTCTTTCCATGACGAATTTCTTTTTTTGAACGAGAAAGATCAACATCATTCATGAACTGATTTCTCCCGTTAAAAGTGCGAGATAGAGGGAAATTCTCCAGAGAGAGAGAGAGAGAGAGAGAGAGAGAGAGAGAGAGAGAGAGAGAGAGAGAGATCGACATCTACAGTAGTGAAGCGAAGCCGAAGGCCGGTGAGCAGGTAGCTAGAGCGATACTCGCTGATATGTTGACCTTCAAAAACACGCCACGCTGTCTGTCGTCTCAGGAGCAGTCCCACAACGTGAAGAAGAAGAAGAAGAAGAAGAAGAAGAGAAAAATCAATCGCAGGAAATTGTATTATATTACGAGAGAAAATGAAAGATAAAAAAGAGAGTGAGATGGGTATATTACGGCTCGGTCAAGTCACGGTTACTTACCCAGTATCTGGAAATTAATAGTAGTCTAACCCTATCAACAAACAGTTTTGCTGCATGTGGAAACTTAATCAAACACAAAATGGGAGGAGAGGAAGGAACAGGAAATGATCGAATGATGTTTTCTGTTATAAGAAAGGAAGGAAAACCATAAATAAATCAACTGTAAACTAACTCATCTATATAAACAATGGTAGGAAGGTTTTATGCTATGACATGCATTATTTTCATAGCAATCTAACACAAACAATATATCTTTACTTATATATTTTTCTTCATCTGCAAATTCGTTTATAAATTCAATCACAAGTACAAACCCAGGCGCGCGTGCGCATTCAAGCCCTACTACTCAATTTAAAGATTAAGAGGTCGCAGAATACGAGAGGTTCAAAACTAAAAGAATGCAAGAAATTTAATTTCGTCTAAAGAGACGGAATTCTTCGTGGTCTCAACTTGACGGAAAATTGTATGAAATACTAAAGAAAACTTTGTCTTTTTCATTGCACGGTGGAGAGAGATATAGAGATGTGTTGATGAAAATATAATTTTTCCGTTTATTATAAAAATGTAAGCCATCTTCTCTCTCTCTCTCTCTCTCTCTCTCTCTCTCTCTCTCTCTCTCTCTCTCTCTCTCTCTCTCTCTCTATATATATATATATATATATATATATATATATATATATATATATATATATATATATATATATATGTATATATATATATGTATACATATATATACACACATATGTATAGATAAATATTAGAGAGAGAGAGAGAGAGAGAGAGAGAGAGAGAGAGAGAGAGAGAGAGAGAGAGAGAGAGAGAGAGAGAGAGGAGGTGACTTACATTTTACAAAGTTCGGATAAAGGTGCTACTATAGTATGATATCTACCATCCATTTTCTACATTTGACCTCTCACGGGCTAGTACTTAACACGGCGAAACAGTGTAAGTGAGTCATTGTTTCGCCGTGTTTAGTACTAACCCCTGGGGGATGCGAATAGCTCGGTAGGTATCATACTACAGTATAGTAGCACTCAGAAAAATTACATTCTCATCAACACATCTCTCTCTCTCTCTCTCTCTCTCCATCGTGCAATGAAAAAGACAAAGTGATACACACATATATACATATACATATATATATATATATATATATATATATTATTAAGAACAGGTGGCGGCAGCAAATTACAGCCTCCGGTTTCTCCGCAACACTTTAAGGATAAGTGCTAGCCCTACCCCGTTTTCGTGACAGTAGATTAGCGCTGGTACCTATTCACAGCTGTGTGGACTGGTGGATAGTGGGCCGGAAGAGCTCCACGAACCCTACTGTCGATGCCGAGGACGAACAGTGCAGCGACCCGTTCACGTTCGCTAGAGCCATGGATCCCTCCCTACCAGCTTCCCATTAGTACATCCAGATGTAAACTGGTACCAGCATCTTCTGAGGTCCAGAAAAAGGACCTCATTCATGAATACTTTGTTAAGAAACAGGAAGGCTGTTCCCTTCTGCCACCTCCTCTAAAAGAATAGAAGACCTATAGAGAAAAATTTTGTGTATAAAAAACTTGGAGTGCCGAGAGGCAAACTAAGATTCGGCTGCAGAAAAAGCAGCTGTCAGCAGAGAGGTACTCGGTAGCAAAGTATTTAACAAGATAACATGGCAGTAGTTAGTTGAAGTACTTAGTACAGAAGCAATTAGCAGGAATGAATTTAGTAGAGAAGCAGTGTGTAGGGATGTAGCGATTAGCAGGTGTCAGCATACATGCTATTAGCAAAGAAGTCAGCCACCCCCCGCCCCCACAAATCAACAGAGTAATTCAGTAGCAGCAGTCATGAAAGAAATATTCAGTAGTAGCAGTCAGCAGAAGGCAATAACTCATAATAGATGAAATCAGCAGGCAAGAAGTCATCAGTAGCAGCACGGGCAGTGATTCACAAGGTCGTCAGACGGAAAACCATCGCTGTGGTTTGTTGAATGAAGCAAGCGTCCATAAATCAAAAGATACTGATCCATCGTAGTAACAGGGGCACGGTTGGAAATATTACAGGAGGACGGGGTGGCGGGGGATAGCAAGGGGGTGGGAGAAGGATGAGGGAGGCATGTGGCGAGGAGAGACGCAGAGGAAGGTTGGAGTTCACCACATTCCACCACGCTGAATTAGACTGAGGGGGCAGCTAATTGCAGGGAAGGGATACCTTCTGGAATATAATGCAGGGATAAGCATTTGAGTACGTTAAGGAATGGATGGATGGATGGATGGAAGGGCGCCCAAGGAAGACCAGAAAATGGATTTCTTTCGTTCTACGGCAGATATTCTTCTAAGAAACATGAAGACGAGCTTACAGTCTTTCATGATGCACCTAACAGCTGGATTTTTAAATACACAGAGAAGAGAAAATTTACAACCTTGAAAGGGGATGTCAGCACTGACTCTGTACTGACAGCTTTATTATCATGATTGTGGCTTTCTTTTGTCCATGAATTATACCCGTAACAATAAGCATAGAAAGAATATGTAAAATAACAGAAACTGATTTTCCCGCAATGATCCGTTACTATTCATGAGAATGAAAGGTTTTGCAGGTTTCATAAAAAAAAACAAAAAATTTTGCATTATGCCATTTTCGTAGCCATATGTTGGATCAAATGGTGTTTTATACTTCCCATCAATGCCATGAAGCTGTATTTCCATGTTGACGTTGTAACTACGTTTAATTCACTTTAAATAACCCAAAAGAAAATAAACTTTTCTCAGAAATTATGACCGTGATCACAAGTATCGTGATAGAACATTAGGCAATTTCCCCTAGCAAAGGGTAGCTCCAGAGAACAGACATCAACGGTCATTGCCACATTCACACTTGAGGGCTAAATCGTGGATGAATCACCCGTGCAGTAAAACTGCTACTGCCTGCAGTGGTAATAAGCCGTACTACTTAGACACTGCTGCCTTAAGAAGAGTTAATGGCTGGAGATTCTAATGCACTGTGTTCCAATGCAAGGTGGTGCCTAATTGAGGGTTGTGAACCCTTTTGGGAAGAAAATGTCCCTAAATGGTGGATGAGCCTCTTTCTCTTCAGACCCACAGCAACCACATCATTAGGTCAGTTTATTTACTGAGGCGGTAAACCTATATATTATTGTCCTAGGTACTATCAAAGTTTTGTGGTATGGAAATATTAAACCTCAAGGCAGAGGGTTGCCTAGTAAACGGCTGTGTATCCTTTGGTGTAAGGACATGCTCACTGCATGGCAGATGAGCCTTAATACTGAGACCACTGGCAATAAAGCTTTCCATTACTGTGGAATTCCAGAAAAAGATAAACAGTGCACTCGACACACCGAGTGGTTTGAGAGTTACCAAGTTGCTGGAGCCACTGGGTTTGAGACCGCTCCCCATACCATACCCCGAAATGATACTGCAAAGCCAGAAAATCAATAATAACAACTTAGAACGATGCAAATCACTTTACCCAAGTATCTACAGTTCAACGCAGATTTATTAAAAATGGAAGCAACCGACTGTATCATTATTATTTGTTGGCTTGTTTGCATATCTTTTATTTGCCATGTCTAACTTCGTCAAGGTCAAAATCCGGAGAAGACTAAGAATCACAGGAATCATAAAACTGTATCTCCACTGAGTGGAGAGTTTAAATTTCAGGCAATTATACAAATATAGCTCTATTATTAGTACAAAGTCAACAAATACAACCACTTACAATACGACGAAAACGCCCACAAGTAAAGCCAGACCATAAGTTTCAAGATTGCAAAAGTGGCTCAGGCAAACGGCTCAGACACAGACACACTATTGTGTGCTTAATTAGACCAAAGATAAACTGCAAGAATGCGTTTGTTTAACTGTGTGGGCAGCATAGTTCCCTAATTAACGATTCGCCCCGCGTCTGAAAGAAAATGAAATTCCAGGATTTTACAAAGCGCTTGCCACTTCACAGCAGGTGGGAGCTGGGGTCTCAAGCCATGACCACAATTCAACGAGGACGTAAATAACGACAATAACAACATAACAACAACTGCCATTATTATTATTATTATTATTATTATTATTATTATTAATACTTGAAATAAATACGGCTTCTGGAGTAAATGGTTTCGATCAAACATGGTCAAAATAGGATCTACTTGCCAGTTATAATAATAATAATAATAATAATAATAATAATAATAATAATTTATTATTATTATTATTATTATTATTATTATTATTATTATTATTATTATTATTATTATTATTTCAGTTATCCTATTCGACTGAGCGGTATTTATAGTGTGGGGTTCCGGGTTGCATCCTGCCTCCTTAGGAGTCCATCACTTTTCTCACTATGTGAGCTGTTTCTAACAGCACGCTCTTCTGCATGAGCCCTGGAGCTACTTCGGCATCTAGTTTTTCCAGGTTCCTTTTCTGAGATCTTGGGATCGTGCCTAGTGTTCCTCTGATTATGGATACAATTTCCACGGGCATATTCCATATCCTTATTTCTATTTTCAGGGTCTTGATACTTATTAATTTCTCTCTTTCTTTCTCATCTACTCCCATGGTACTGCGACATCGATGGGTGATACTTTCTTCTTGATTTTGTCAGTCAGTGTCAAGTCTGGTCTATCGGCACGTATCACCCTATCTGTTCTGATACCATAGTTCCAGAGGATCTTTGCCTGATCGTTTTCTATCACTCCCTCAAGTTGGTGCCCCTACTACTTATTACTGCAAGCTAGCTGGTGTCCCTTGCACAGGCTCCAGTGGAGGGCTTTTGCTACTGAATCAGGCCTCTTTTTGCACTGGTTCTGGGCAAGCATCGGACACTGGCTTGCTATGTGGTTTACGGTCTTGTCTTTCATACTGCTCTTCCAGCATATGGGTGAGATGTTATTTCCATCTATTGTTATTTCTCTCTCCAGTTCCTCTCTTTCTGTTGTGGAAGCCAGTTCTTTAATTCTTATGTTTCTTACTTGGTCTGCCAGCCTCTGTTCTGTTTGAGGGGTGTTACTTCTCTCATTCCAGATGTTGACCAATTTTCTCCTGTATCCTCTTTCTGTCGGGTTGCTTCTGATGTAGCATCTCCATGTTTCCTTATTTTCTTTTCTTGTCCATTTCTTCTTCTGGTTTGCCTCTGTAGCTCCAGTTTCTGGTTGTTGGTTACGACGTTGTGGTAGTCAGTTGTTGGATGACGACCTCCAAGTACCTGACCGTCCTCCCCGCTCATTGGGCTGTATACCTGGCTGCCGGACGAAGCTCCTCTTTTGCCAGAGGTTCCATTTACGTCGTTGTCGTTTATCTTTTATTTCTTTCCATCATTGCTGAGTTCTGCTATTTAACCCATAGTTGGACCCTACCCCATCAGGATTATTATTAGCATTATTATTATTTATGATACGGAAAAAGGCAAAAAATAGATAGACAGAGAGATAGACAGATAAACAGGACTGCGTGGTTTATTCTGTAAAAAAAATCTGACTGCCATCATCATCGACGTCTAATTTATTATACTTTGTCAAAACCAAAAATACTCACAGTAACAGTCAATTGCTGCTGCTAATTTACCCGAATCCATCGATAAGTAAGAAAAAATATATATTAACGTGCTCTATAAAAGACAACCACTACAGCAAAGGCTGGCCCATATATGATATAAATACAGAGGCCAGCGCTGTAGTAGCGCCAAAGCCTACCGGCCAAAAAAATATATATGTATATTAATAGGCAACGTGCGGCAATGAACTCGAGGCCATTACAGTACATTACATTAACAAACCATGTAATTACACGGCGATATAGAGGACAACCGCCTGTAATGAATGGACGGCGCATCGACAAAAATAGATAGCATCAATTAATATAAACAATTTACGACTTTATCGAACATCGTTATGGTCGCATTGGCATCATTGCGTTCAAATCGAGTTAATTAAGGTTACAGGGTGGGGCGGGAGTGGGTATGTGACCCGACCTAATACATATAATCAATAAATATCCCATCGGAAAAATCCCAATATTATGTATATATATATATATATATATATATATATATATATATATATATATATGTATATATATATATATATATATATATATATATATATATATGTGTGTGTGTGTGTGTGTGTGTGTGTGTGTGTGTGTGTGTGTAGTAGTGACGAGCGTTTTCAAAATGCGAAGAAATCGAAAAGTTAAGATGGCACAGCAGTTAATGGAAATTACATACGTATCTGGTAGAATGTGACCAGTAGATTCTGTATGTGTATATGTATGTATGCATGTATGTATGTATGTATACATATATATATATACATGGAAATTCACACACACAAACATAATATATAAATTATATATATATATATATATATATATATATATATATATATATATATAAAAGCCTTTTATGGGGGTGAGTGCTTTCAAAAATATATTCCCTTGCATGTGGAATATTTGTATGCATTAGATACGACTTGTATCCTGAAAACATGAAAGATTACGAAAAATAGTTCTTAATAATTTACGTCCAACGTGCTTCATTTCTTACCAATTAAAAACGACAAGATGATCTTGTTTACAATGAAAAAAGAATCAACAGAGATTTTCTTTTTCCTCATCACATTTTCTCTTCCCTCTCGTATATTTTAAAAAGGTTCTTACGAAAAGAAAAAAGATTGAATGTTCAATTACTGCACCTTGTCATCATCCTAATTAAACTGGCTAAAAGCCTTGAGAGAGAGAGAGAGAGAGAGAGAGAGAGAGAGAGAGAGAGAGAGAGAGAGAGAGAGAGAGAGAGAGAGAGAGAGAGAGAGCCAAATGAAAGAGTAATTTTAAAGTGAACATAAGAGCGTGAGAGAGGAGATGATATAAAAGCATAAATAAATTATAAATCCTTAGAGAGAGAGAGAGAGAGAGAGAGAGAGAGAGAGAGAGAGAGAGAGAGAGAGAGAGAATTATATAATTAACACCAAGTGAATGATTAGTTCTAAAGTGAACATATGAACATGTGAGAAAGAAAATGATACGAAAGCACAAACGAATTATAAATCCTCAAAGCGAGAGAGAGAGAGAGAGAGAGAGAGAGAGAGAGAGAGAGAGAGAGAGAGAGAGAGAGAGATAATAATTCTAAAATTGAAACCCCTTAGGAAGTCTCGCAGGTATAAAGAAAGGCAGAGATTTGATGATAAAAAGTCAGAAATGACAAACCCCTGAGAAATCTCACAGCTTCTCAGTCTTATCCCTGGCGGTGCGTCTTTGAATGAAAAAAAAAGGCCACACCACAGAATAGGAACTGACACGTACCTCAGCTCTACACAACCTCCTATGACCCTTTCCCGTCTTCTCATAACCAAAAGGTCAACACACAAACACACACACACACATCCCTAACCTCTACTCCCTAGAACAGGGGCACCCTTTTCCTTTTAACCCTACAACTATACCATCGCCATCTCACAATGGTATTCCGCCGACCCCCTTTCATTACCATATAAACACCCAACCAAGCGGAGTCATTCCACACACACGCACGCACACACACCAGCAGGGAGTCCATTATAATGGTTCATAAGTCAACCTTACCAGCGGAAAACAATGGGGTTCAATGCTATGGTGGTCTGAACCCAGCCTTACGATCTACCTTCCCCCCTCCCCCATTCCCCCTCCAAAAATACACACACGTGCGAAAAAAAGTGGGTTGGGGTGGGGGATGAGGGGGGGTGGGAAGGAGGAGTGGAAAAAGGGGTGTGATAGGGTCTTAAGTAAACATTTGCCTGGCGGAACGAAGTCATGCAATGGTAAACCGAAAGCAAAGCAAAAACAGAGACAATAAAATAGAAAAGAAAAGAAAATCAGTGAACCAACGATCGTCTTTTCTTACGGACAACATCGTAAAGATTTTCTTGGGGAGAAGTTAGCAATTTTTTTCTTAACAGGTAGATCATTCGTTCACGCACACAGACACACAGACACAGACACACACACATATATATATATGTGTGTATATATACGGTATATATGCATGTATGTTGGTGTGTTTAAGGAAAGATGTTACAGACAGGATAATGCATAATAAAAACAATTATTTTCGTCATGTCAGAAGCTATATTTTCCAACTCTTCAATTAACATTTGCTCAACATATATAGTGACTCTTTGTTAAAAAAAAATATGCTTGTCTCTTTCCAAGCAAGAGTGAACAAAACATCTTCACTTCAATGTGATTCGTCTAAGACTTTGAAATAGATTTCAAATTAATTTCGTAAGTAAAGCGATTCAATAGATAGTACGGGTGACACGAGAAAACACAATGAATGAATAAATAAATTATGCATTATATCACACAAAGAATTCAGCCAGTGACACAAAAGGACAAGCAATGAACTGCAACACGACCGCTGAACGACAATGTACCAGACGACAATATCTCTCTCAATTGTCTTCGCTGCTTATGGACTTACGCCCTCATAAATTTCATAATGCATATCAGTACTATGCATAAACGCTATCAATGCAAGCCACAATCTTGCACAGCATGCATCATTCATATGCTAGTCCAGGATTGAGAGCCGATACACTCCATCTGATGTGATTGCAGTGTCTGTAACATAATAATGCATCCGATGACTCGTATACTTATAAATACAGAGTAATCGGAAGGTGTTGCAGATTGTTTTTATTCTTCGCAGAGAGAGAGAGAGAGAGAGAGAGAGAGAGATCTGCTGCTCGAGGTAGTTTAACGTAATGACAATATTCCCCAGGTTGTCATAAGTGAAAATAATAAAAAAAAAAAACTAAGGGGCCATAATTTAATTCTCTCTCCCTCTCTCTCAAAATTATTTCGCATGACCGTGCCAACAAAAGAGCTTCGACTGAGGGTAGATTTTTGATACAATAAAAAAAAAAAGTCTGTGAAAATAACAACTCCAAAGTTTACGCTTCATTTATATCATGATTGCTTTTCTTGGCTCATTTGATTATAAATTTTATGCTCCTCGTTTTGTAAACAAATTTCTCATCAGTTTTATGCGTTCACTTGATTTTAAATTCTTAACTTCGCTCCTATTATTATAATTTTCTTATTTTAATTTTTTATACTATCAATATAAAAATGAAACACTTTGGGTACGTTTTTTCATCTTAAAGCATTTTACCCAATTTTATCATCATTTTCTCTTCACATGTCAGTTTCAGAGTTTATCTTGCATCATTTCCTAATCTTCTTCTGTTTGCGTATAAGTTTCTAAACAAAATACCCTTTATATGTCTTTTATCCCTACCTGTTTCTTCCATTTTCTCATTTATCTCTCTTTGCATATCAGTTTCTGAGCGAAATACTCAGGGTACGTTCAGGGTGGCGGTAGCATCACGTAAAACCAACAGCGTTCGTTGAACCTTCTTGATCTCATGAACACGGCGTGGCCTGGAAGCTTTTTACTTAAGGCCACACAATAACGTACAATGTTGCGTGAGAATGTGCAATAATTTGTGCATTGCAGACTTGTCTCTAAGGAGAGAGAGAGAGAGAGAGGAAGGGCGCAAGGACGGTAAAAAACAACAAATATAATTATCTTGAAAATTAAGTGTGGGACAATTCGAGACAAAGAGAGTCGTACGATACACGCCACACCTGAGGCTGAAGAAACGGGACTAATTGTTTAATATTATTTATTTATTGTTTTCCCGGAATAACGCTGTAACCTTCGTTTGTTGCATTCCTAACCAAACCTCCACAGCCATAAATGATCAGTTAGAAATAACAACAATTAACAAACAGTTAAAAGGACAACATTTTTTTTCACACAAGATTAATTTGTTAACCTTTAGAAACCGCATGTGTCATCCACCACCGATCTGCGTGAGAACACGGCACGGCTATCCGTCTATAACTTCGCAGCCTTACCTCCGTCAATACTGAAGACAGGAGAGGGCAATAACGCGATAATTAGCGGTAACATATTGCGAGACGGGGGATGTTCAGTCTCTCTTAAATGCGCATAAAAGAGTTTACCAGATCATCTGGGGCAGGAAGCTGCGGTCAGCCCAGATGTGACTGGATGGATGGATAGGCACTGCTCGTTTTCGGCTCGTACCTTCCCGCAAGCGAGGACTCCAGGAAGCCAATCACTTATCTCGCAAGCGCGTCTCTCACGCGTGCATGCACACATATATATACATATGTAGATAACACGTACACACACATATACAGTATATATATATATATATATATATATATATATATATATATATATATATATATATATATATATATATATATAACATGACGCCCAAAATAATGAATACAGTTCTAGAATTTTTGTAGAATTGGAAACGCACATACACAAGGTACTAATTCTATCGTAAACAAAACCTGCTATTTTTAAAAAGCTATCTTCCATTACTGATGCGAAGAGTGAAAATGAACTGAAATCAAAATAAATCCGTAAATTGCGAGCAACAAAATACATGAGAAAAAATAACCTTTGCTAAGTGCAATGGTTGTTTTTACCCAAAACGATGAAATATACAAAAAATCAAACAGTCCATACATCTCATGAAAGTGTTGATCTAAGCTATCCGAACCCCGTTTAAAGGACTAAAAAATACACACACGAAAAACTGACAGCGCAAAAACATCTATTTGTTGATATCAACAACAAATTTCGAACATGTGGCACCGTATTTTTGCGTTGGATCCTGATGAGTGATAATGCACAAGGCCAGAATCAACAGTTTTACGAGATAATAAAAATATTTCTCTCTCTCTCTCTCTCTCTCCTTCAGAGAACTCTAATTGATTTTTCTCCTACTCTTTTTTCTTTTATTCATGAAACGGAAAACTGTTAATGAACAACCAAGTATTGATAAACAAAACAAAAAAAAATATTAAAAATACATGATAGAAGGGTATTTATCTCTCCCAGAGAGAGAGAGAGAGAGAGAGAGAGAGAGAGAGAGAGAGAGAGAGAGAGAGAGAGAGAGAGAGATCGCAATTTTTCTAGAACCGAATTTATGGCCTTAAGAGAGTGTATTTTATATTATAGTCAGAACTTCCATAACTTTTTTTAACGGTAGGAATCTAAATTAATACTTATATAAATACACAACCACTTGGTTCAATAAATATGTCATCTCTTCAAGCTCAAAGCCATGTTCTCTCTCTCTCTCTCTCTCTCTCTCTCTCTCTCTGTAAGTTTCCGTATGCCTGTACCCACAATTTTTCATTAGTCGTTCCCATCTTTCCTCTAAGCTAACAACTGGATAAATACATAAAAACATAAAAAAAATATCCTTCATAATATTCAAATCACGATATGTAAGCTCATCTGATAAATCTTATTCCCAGTTTGGAAATTCTTCTATTGCCGTCTTCTTCGATTACTGTATTATTCCATCAGTCTGAAGACGAGTATAAAGTTTTCTTTGGGGCGAAACCTGATATTCATTGTCCCCATTATTTCTTTCTACAGCTTCGCTTACATCAAGTAAAGAGAGTGGCGGCTCAGTCGCCCTTATCGTAAAAGATACCACAATAGGAGTTACCATCGTCATAACCATACCTGATTGATGTACGTAGATCCATAATGTCATAATAAACGTCCGTCAAAGTCTATGTATGTTCTTTACCAAAAACAAGGTTAAAAACAGAAGATACACTGATGAAACAAGGAGAAAAATAAAATTCTAAGAACCTACACTAATCCTGCCTTACAGGGGAATATACGATTAAAAATAAATACGAAAACTAAAACCCCCCGCATCTTTCATGACAGGATCTCAGCCAAATGAGAAACAATACTGCAACCCTTCTCAGGCATAGTATCGTCACGCCTCCCGAGAAGCAATACATCTGTCAGCTGAAAGATACGAGCTTCTCACAAACGCCCTGAACCAGCCATTGGATCATTCAAGCTGGGCGATTCTGTGCCCTTTGCTGATGCCACCTCGTAACTATCCCAACCTCTGACTCTATTCATCCAGTAGGGAGATAACCTCACCAATACCCAACAACCCCCAAAAGAAACCCCTGGTTTCAAAAAGTAACACTGCAACGTGAGTGTTAGGTGAGCGTGTCTGATGACGACACAAGCCAGCTCTCTATTTCCCTCTCACTTTCTCAATTGGTTCTGTTCCATCCTATCCGTAATAAAAAACATAAAAAGGCATTCAAACGAGATATGCTAATAGCCCCGCCCGATCTGCTGGCCTGCATGCGATTTACTGGAGGCCTGAATGACTCAATACCCAAGATAAACGGCCGATGGAAATTTACGCGATGGATGCTGATAAGACTCCAAGGCATCGAAGTGAAATCCTGAGGTCAAACACGATTTAGAGAGAGAGAGAGAGAGAGAGAGAGAGAGAGAGAGAGAGAGAGAGAGAGAGAGAGAGAGAGCTTTTAAGTGCTTTGTAAACATTTCCAGTATTATGAAATAATACTAATATTGATAACTCCTGATGGTTTTGAATAAAAAATTATCACTAATATTTAGGGCAGCACGATCTTGATTACTCGTATTTTTCTCTCAATACGCCAAAAAACACTTTCTTTTAAATACGTCTCTCTCTCTCTCTCTCTTACTTAGCAAAGCAGTTGCCAGGCGCGGCTGCAACCTGCCAAAATGCAAAACCGTAATTTCTGAAGCCTCGTGAAATCGTATAATATCCCGACCGACAGTGGCAGATGCACCCAGCTTGACCCTAGGCGAGATGAGCTCGGGGCGTAAAAGGTGAAATTCGTGTTTGTTATTAGTTTTGGGGCACCGAACATTGGGAAGGGGGCCCAGGAAAGTAGGCCCGGGAGTTTGGGGGCCACTGGGAGGAAGGAGGGGAGGGGGCTGCATAGCATACCACGCAGGCAGCAATTACTTACAGGAACCAATTTGATTTAGGGTATGTTCTGGTATTGTGTGTGTGTGTTCTCTCGTTTGAGTAATATATATGTAAATCTCTCCAGGAAGAGGCAAGGTAACGCACACAAGCGCGCATGTACAAACGCATAAATATTCAGACTACTATTATTGCAACTATTACTGAAACCTTCAATTATCGTTAAGACCAGAAAGTTTTAAGACCAATTTCACTTCGGCCGTAATGAATATTTTTTCACAAAAACTTTTCAAGGGAGCACACACGTGCACACACACACAAATATATATATATATATATATATATATATATATATATATATATATATATATATATATATATAATTTATATATATATATATTATATATATACATATATATATTGTATATATATATACAGTATGTATATATATATATCCACAGAAGACTTTTCAATTTTCGCAAAGCGAAAATATATAATTAAGTAAAAACAAAACATTAAATATTATCTGAAGTAGTGAATAACATGACAGCTGTTAATCAGCTCAGTGGTCTGGTAAAACTAAGGAATACTTATTATTAAAGGATTATCACTATTATGATGTTTTATATCTCTTAGCGTGTATCTTTTATTATTAGATTATTATGCCCGACTTTGCTTTTATTACTAGCAGCAATGGAACTCTATAGTTTAACGAAATATCCCTTAAATGTCTTCCATGAGTTGGATTCAGGCAACAATGAATTTTGAAGATTTATGCTTTCAGTGAAGAATTTGATTCTGCTTGATCTTGAGAACAGCACAGGACTCCGACTTCCGCTCCAAGTATGGCTAAGGCAATGGAACTGGCATTCCTGAAATGGTGTATAATTCTGTAAATGCAACTGTGGGCAAACATATTATCAGTCTATCTGTCTATTTCCATATCCATATGTATGAGCACACACACACACACACACACACACACACACACACACACATATATATATATATATATATATATATATATATATATATATATATATATATATATATACAGTGCATGAACGTACATACATAATTACATGCATATATATACATATATATATATATATATATATATATATATATATATATATATATATATATGCAATGTATATATATTATATATATATAAATATACATATATATATATATGTGTGTGTGTGTGTACACATGTATTTCGACACTCTTTATCTGTCTCCACTCCGACGTCTGATCATTACCGTTAAATTCCCTTTGAGACTTTTCTCTCTCTCATTTTTTTTTCCTTTCCTCCCTTTCCTCTCTTCGAACATACTTTTCCATTCCCAGATCAACCTTCTCGTCCCGTCCGAAATATGCCTTACAACACCTTCTCTCCCCTTTCCAATTCTCTATCTCCGCATTTTTCACACCAGTCCCATTTTTTTTTTTTTTTTTCACTATCTTTACCTCTCCCTTTCCAGCTCGGAGCAATGGAATCATTGTCACACGACACTCCCACGTCCTTTCCTTTCCCACCCCGTTCCAGCCTCTAACGTACCCTTTCCGAGTACCTCTTTCAGACATAAGTAACTTGAACCCAACATTTTTCCCTATCTAATTCTCTCTCTCTCTCTCTCTCTCTCTCTCTCTCTCTCTCTCTCTCTCTCTCTCTCTCTCTCTCAACTGGAACTTAAATTTTTCCCAGTCTAATTTCTCTCTAGACGCTACTTGAGGTTAAATTTTTCCCATTCTAATTTCTCTCTCTCTCTCTCTCTCTCTCTCTCTCTCTCTCTCTCTCTCTCCAGGCCTTTCCCTATTGCTCTGCAGTTCCTGTCTTTAGGCTTACCTGGAAGGTCACCGAGAACGAATCAGCTAAACACTAGTTCTCAGACATGCTTGAGTCAGGTAGATAGTATAAATATAGGTGATATTAGTTTCAACTCGGTCATCGTTGGATTGTTGGCTAAGATAAAGCTGTCTTATACTGGCACTGGCCCTTGCCAACAGGCAACCCGTAACTGAGGTGGTAAGATGTCCTGTATGGACCTCTAGACTCAGACATACCAACAGATACGAAAACTGTAAACCCAATTTGAAACTTAAACTACAAATACCAGTTAATTTTCCGTAGCCTTTTTCTTCTCTTAATATTAGTCCCCGTCCCCCGCCCTTCTCTCTCTCTCTCTCTCTCTCTCTCTCTCTCTCTCTCTCTCTCTCTCTCTCTCTCTCTCCGGGAGGTGGACGCACTTCTTGTTGACTAACTGCATTTGCACAGCCGTTACTCCTTCTGCTACTGCATTTGTATGTGTGTCATTCCCGGTCTCGCAGCTTTCTATAAAAGGCAAGAGAGAGAGAGACAGAGAGAGAGAGAGAGAGAAATGAAAACATACCAAAGCACTGGTAAACTTCCACTTCTTCCCAACATATCGTCACTTGGTAAATCTAGCCCCGTTAAATATTTTCATGAGTAAAACAATATTCGCTTCTCACCTGATGTTATGCACTGACTGTACAAAAGCAACTCTGTCGTTGCGCGGTGAGATTCGAATTTATGCTTGATACGTTATGAAGAAATTAACCTAACTCACTCTGTCAGTGTGACTATTTCAAATAAATATTTACACACACACACACACACATATATATATATATATATATATATATATATATATATATATATATATATATATATATATATATATATATATATTTATATCTATTTTCTGCCTATATAAATATTTAATATATATATGTATATGTATATAATTATATATATATATATATATATATATATATATATATATATATATATATATATATATATATGTGTGCGTGTGTGTGTGTGTTTGTGAGCGCAAGCGCTTCCGCAAAGGCAACTCCATGTTCATCACCCACCAGACAAAAATTCTAACATACCTACAGTCCATACGCTCGCGATTGCTGGCCGACACGAAAGCCGAGAGCGGCGCAGTACCATTATGTAAGCACATCATACAACAGAAATTGCCATTACTCTTACAAAGGTTACCAAAAGTTGAATTTATGCCGACGCGTTGTCTAGACAGAGTATTTCCAACCAAATATGCGTTTCCAATTTTAGGTTCACTCCCGGGGGGAAACTTCGCATTAAGCAGTCAACGATGGAAGGGAAATATTGAACGATATTGCACACCTTGCATGTGTCTGGACCCCTAGTCAGAACTTTGATAATTCCATGTCACATGACAGTCATTCATCCGATTTTATATATATATATATATATATATATATATATATATATATATATATATATATATATATATATATATATATATATATATATATATATATATATATATATATATATATATATATATATATATATATATATATATTGTATCTGCATAATCAGTGTATTTACATGATGTATACACGCAAAATATCTCTCAATGTGAACATTATTTCACACCGACAAAAAGTCAGTACAACGAATAAAAGCCAACAATTTTCTTTCTTCCTAACTTCTCCATGCATTAAATACTTGGACTGTTTTTCATTTACTCAGAATAATAATAAGAACACTGAATACACACACACACAAATATATATATATATATATATATGAAGTATATACAAAGCATATAATCACTGACATTTCTTTTCCTAAACGAAAAAACGAATAAATTCACAACAATACAACATCGCAGATTAACAAGAAAAACGTTAAAAAAAAACTCAGCAAACAGCACATACAGCGATAATCACCCTCACTCTTTGAAGTTCCTTTGCATCACAGCAATAATTTCTTTTCATCCTCTTTTGCTCTATCCCTTTTTCCCTGCCGTTCTGGGGATTTACACCCCGTCGCCAGAACAAACAATTTAATTCCAAGTGTTTCAATCTAAAATGCATGTTGGAACCTGGATATATTACATCTCTCATTTTCCGTTTCTTTTTTTTTCTCTCTCTCTCTCTCTCATTTTATTCTTCTTTTCTTCTCTTTTTCCGCAGTCCCCTAACTACACGCGGCCATTGTGCTGTACATATATGCTCGCACTGTTCCTTGAATCCTTTGTACACCGAATATATGAAAAAATGACATAAATACACACGCTGATAAAACTCCCAAGCAGTAATAGGATTAAAACAAACAGCCGCTGGAAGCTTTCGTGAGGCTAGAGTCAAAACTCTGTTTGCTTGCTTTGCCTCTCTCTCTCTCTCTCTCTCTCTCTCTCTATCTCTCTCTCTCTCTCTCTCAAGCGACAGGAACGGCAAAAGCAAGAATCGGAATTCACATTCACATCTTCAATTTGCAAATACATCCAACATCACTGCTCCATGTGTGAGTGATGAAACGTACAGTAAAATAAACACTTTATTTTGCATGTTAATATTTTTACGCATATTTGTGCAATATATCAAGTTGATATTTTCTCCATTTCATGTGGACATTTTTTGTGAATATTTACGGAAATAAGTCATATGATAATTTTCGGAAATATATCAAGCGTACATGAATATGCGTGCGAATGCTTGGGGAAACAAAAATGGTTTATTACGCTTTTCATATTATTATATGCCTTCATAACCCAAGACATGTTGTAAAAGAATATCTTTGCAGAGAGGTGTGGAAATGCACCAAAGTAATTTTTTTGTCTACGTGGCATATGAGGATCTTCTGAGGTAACCTAAATATTTATCAGAAGAACATTTTCACAAGTATTGACTATCCAATGTACAATCGAAATGTCGTGACCGTATTTATATTTGAAGCGGAATTTTAGCAACTCAAAAGCAATTTTTGTTGTTCAACACAGAGTTTATATGTTGAAATACCAGTGACTGGTAATAATCGTGGTAGTTTTAATACCGTCTTGTCATAGCAATTCCACAAATGATTGTGTCTCAGCGTCATCCTACCAAAGCAAATCAAGGAAAACGTCACGTTTGGTAGTCGCAGTAATAGTAGAAGTAGTAGCAGAACATTCATAACATGTCAGTCCAAGGAATTACTAATGCTTAGTAGAACTGTAACTTACACTGAACTGACCAACATTCGATTCCCCTCTATCTGGGCAAACAACTCTGACTCTGTTATGGCAGAGGAGAGGGGCTACGTTGGGACGGCCAAGGCTTAGGTTAAAGGCTGCTGGAGGAGGAGAAATAGATAAATAAATAAATAAATGAACGATGTGTGCGAGGGAAGAGACTGCCAGGAGCAGAAAGGGAAGAGGGGAGAAACTAGCACAGCGGAAAACTGGAGAGAGAGAGAGAGAGAGAGAGAGAGAGAGAGAGAGAGAGAGAGAGAGAGAGAGAGAGAGAGAGAGAGAGAGAGAGGCAAGTTTTAAGGGACGGAGGAAAAAACAATATAGGCATGACTTACAAGAGGATGTTTCTTTAGCCAACAGATGGTGTCTTCAGAGGGAACGTGACAACAGTCACTGTCATATTCATCCTCTCACTGATGAATCAATGTTATCTATTCTGGTAAACTATTTAATTATTATTATTATTATTATTATTATTATTATCATCAAGGAATTCAGGAAAAGGTGTGGTGTCCGACGGATTTACAGAAGACAGTGTTTTTCTTAAGTGTAATAAATCACAGCAAAAAGCTAAAAAGAAATGCTACAAACAAGTGAGGAAGAAAGATCAAAGTGTGTGTGTGAGAGAGAGAGAGAGAGAGAGAGAGAGAGAGAGAGAGAGAGAGAGAGAGAGAGAGAGAGAGTCTCAGCCAAACGACTTATGCACGAAACCTCAATGAATGTAGACAGCAGGGATTTAAGGTAGGGTGAACGTGACAGGCTGGAGTGTAGGGGGTTGAGAGGAGATGGGCGAGGGGGTTATGGGAAGTCGGGTGAAAAGGCGTTCCAAAGAGGTGCGAAGTCGTGGCCGGGGATTTACGTGGGCGGAGATCTAAATGGATACGTATGGTGGGCGTGTGGGTGGCTTTCTGTTTGTGACCGTGTGGGTGTGTGAATGGGTGGGCTCCTATAGGTGTAAATCCGAGGGGCTACGAGCAAGACTCCGGTGGGTTTTAGCAGATTAAACAGGATGTACCTGGAGGGGGAGGAGGGAAGGAGGGAGGGAGCGAGGGAGGGTGGGAGAGGATGGAGGGATGGGGGCGGGGGAGAGATGTTTGCATAGACTGAGACAGGGACCTTTCTCACTTCGTTTAAAAATTTGCCGTCGATAATTATGAGGTTTACTCATTTATTCTCGCCTAAGCAAAATAATAATAATAATAATAATAATAATAATAATAATAATAATAATAAAGACATACGATGTTATTCTGGGAGGATATTCCTATTGTGACCTGCAAAACGTAACCTATTAAAACAATTGTTTATGAGCCGAGGCATTTAGTGGAGTGTTAAAGATAATGGCAGCAAGTAATGGCCATAAAAATAGGAAAAATAAACGAAGTAAATTCGTTACGATATATTGATACCAATGCTACTATAGTTTGCAGTTTCCCACACATGAAATTTAAAATTACAATACAAATTGGGTACTTGCACCCTAAGAAATAATAACAATCTTCTAAACACATTTTCTTACGATAGTTTTTTTTTTTTTAATTTACTTTCATTTTTGAACGCTACCCTCTGTCGTCTGCTACATAAACATAATATCATCTGTCACCGTGTCATAATAAAATGACTTATCACGATGAAGACACTTCATCCGGTAATACACGGTAATTGTGTCCGAATCCAGTCCTCGGTCGCTTAGGACTAACAGCTGACTTTAACTTACCGTACTAAAATTCTTTTATCCTTTATGAAGTGCATTTTTTAAAATACCAACTTACACAGTCTACGATATTTTGGCGACCTTTTTTAACTCTACCATTTCTACCATAAATGTAACGGGAATCCCTGCCCTTCAATCCTAGTTAAACCACGTAGAATAATCAAACCGTATGAACGTTTAGCTCACTGTACAAGGAATTCCATGAACCACTGCATTCACGAATGTTTTCTGTAAACCTAATTTAATACACGGACCTATATGAAGGACATTCTTTTAAAATCAAATTATTCAACTGTAAATTGTAAAATGAATGTACACATCAAAACTAGCACAAAACACAGAAATGAGAACAAAATTGTACGTAAAGTTTTCAGTCGAATGCTTGTTATAATTCTTTAATTTATGTGTACCTTAGCTTGTTACATAAGCACACTGATCACCGAATAGCCTCGAGGGATTTCGAAAACACCCCAGGCTACATCGACACCAAATAAGTCTCAGGTCACTGGTTTTATATATATAAATTTATATAATATTTGCTTTTCTCGGTTGTTTGTCGATGGTGGCCACTACAGAGGAGGGCTTGTAGCATGTCGATCTCCAACACCGTGAACGTCCCTTTTAACATCACAATCTAACACATTTATCTAAGCGTTGATATACTTCTACCACTTGTTTTGGCACCAATCCCAAAATGTTATCACGCGAAAATTCCGTTCAAGACGACGTTAACCGGTCCCTTTTTTCCATATTTACTTCCAGTACAGAATTATAGAGGATCTATTTAAATCATCTTTTTTTCTGGAATCCTTTTCCCCATATGTATATTTCCGCTTACGTTTGAAAGCACACCTTACAAAAGTGATGCGGTTTTCCTCTATGGTTGCCAGAGGCTTTCCCCCATAGTTTCTGAAACAGCTGAAAATAAGGTTTTGCTGCGGCGAATGTCCTTACCGCAAGTTTCCCTCGCACATGAAATCTGATATTTCATTAAACTTGTGTCGCAAATTTATAGTAATAAACAACGACTTTTAAGAAAGACTAATCTCTGACAATTTCCACTGCACTCAGGCGAATACCCGCCTATTCTATGTTCGAAAAATGAAAAGTTGAAAAGGCCTCTACAGTGGCTTGATCCTGATATGGGAACGGAGAGGCCAAGATATATTTTTTTTTTATTTTTTCGTCGGCAAAGAAGAGCAACCAACAACAATTCTGACGAAAGAATATCTCTCACAAACAGATTTATCTGCGATACGTATTGCAAATATAGTCAGCTACAATTGCCTACTAAGCTATATATATGCTGTATCGCCATAGGCCTATCTTTTTCTCTTTTTTTTTACCGTCATGTACAGTACTACAAGAGTGAGGAAACCACTCTATTGATAGCAGAGTGTACTCGCCCGGGGTTCAAGATTTTTAGGTCAATGGCTATGGTTGTCTTGAATCTGGTTTTCAGTAATATCAGTAAAAAAAGGTGGGAGGGGAGAGATGACTTACCAGCCTAATTTTAAATGCAGGAAATACATAAACAAAGGAGATTTTTCGTGGTTCCTCAAAACCCAAGTCTGACCATCTAATAATAACAACCAAGACTAAACAATAACATTCATATTTCAACATAAACACTGCTATACAGCAAGGATAACGGCAGGAGAGAACAAGAACAATAAAATATAAAAGACAAGAACAGATACGCAATCAAATATTTAAAAAAAGGAAGAAATCAAAAATTTTACAGCTTCCAATAACAATCTGCTGAGCTTGCGGACTTGGGTGCAACAACTTCTGGAGCGTTCAACGTCACTCTGCTGTCATATGATTCTGCCCCACAGCGAATTTCGAGGAACGAACTGCAACTCCATCATAGAAAAATCTGTCATTTCCTACAAAAGCATTTTGTTGAATGGAACGAACACTTTTACTTCATACAAGCCTTTGAAGAACACCACACACACACACACACACACGCACACACACACACACATACACACACATATATATATATATATATATATATATATATATATATATAGATATATATATATGCATGCCTTCTGGTTCTTGGGAAGTCTCTGAGGATGAGGTTGCTAGCCCCATGTTCTTTCCTTGCACCCAGCTGACACTGGTATCCATTCAACCCTGGGTCGACTGGGGGGTACTATATATATATATATATATATATATATATATATATATATATATATATATATATATATATATATATATATATATATATATATATATATACATACATATACATATACATATATATATATATATATATATATATATATATATATATATATATATATATGCATGCCTTCTTGTTCTCAGGAAAGTCTCTGAGGGTGAGGTTGCTAGCCCCATGCTCTTTCCTTGCACCAAGCTGACACTGGTATCCATTCAACCCTGGGTCGACTGGGCTAGAGTAGTATATATATATATATATATATATATATATATATATATATATATATATATATATATATATATATATATATATATAACCAAGGTTTCACGAGACATTTGTTTACAGAGCACACTGACGATTTAACAATATTAAAGCAAACATCTTGACCTCCCCAGAAAAAACAAACAACATGGCACTCACCGTAAGTTGAAAGAAATAAAGAAAAAGAAAAGTCCGACTGACTAAAGCATATGATCTATTTATTTTCTGGATGACAAAGTAAGGAAGGAGTGGGTATGTCCCACGTCACGGGGGAGGAGTAGGAGACGGGAAAAGAGGGAGGGGTAATCCGGGCCCTCTCCCCCTAAACAATTACAGGAGGTAATCCCTTCTTCCAGCGCGACGGCTGACAGCTTTAGGGATTTTAAGCTTTATTTATTTGATTCGCTCGGACGGCGACCAAAGACTGATCTCCTTAAAATTCCCTTCTTCAGTGTTTCTCTTTTTCTTTTGTCTTTTTTTTACCTTCTTATCTTTACACTTCTCAAGATTTCTCACAAGAGCAAACATTACTTTTTTTCTTTTATTTTGCTATGATCACTGATCCTTTGGTATTAACACAAGGACTCACACTGGATGCTGGACTCTAAAAATGAATACACGACAAACAAGATCTAAAGAGTCCCGAAATGCCATACTAGAATTAATGGCCATTAAAGCTCTGAACAAATGGATGGAAGTTTTTCTAAGGAAAAAACTGAATGTAAACAACTGGTAAAACACGGTAAACTAAACAACAATTCTCAGTGGTATCAATAACAGAAACCTTAATATAAAATGGGATGCACCAAAGATTAATTTGGGTACAGTGTTCATTCGTAAGTTAGATACTTGAGGCTTCCTTTACTGAGACAACAGAATGAATTTGAGTTCGACGTCGTGGAAACTGGATGGAGTAGATGGGGTATTCATAAACTCAATTTTGAAGACGATTAGTGCGCCACATTCTCAGCAACTGGCAGAGCCGTATCTGATCCCCAAATCGCGTTAACTGTCCTTTGTAAACCCCATTACGCGCATAGATAAACAAAGCTGCAGCGTAGTGAGCGTAAGTGCTGAATACAATCATATTCTTAACACAGGTTCGAAGCTCGGCGAGGAAAGGAGGGACTTTCATTTCCTAATCGGATTTTTGCAGTATTACAGTGGAAGCTGTACACAAAGCATCAAGAGATTCAAAAGGCTAAGAGTTACTTATATGTTGTCTTACCACATTCTTGTAGTTTTAATACCAGACCTATAAGACAGGTACCAAGGCTGCGGGTAATATAATGTTCTGCTGTCATCAATTTCTTTCATTTACATGGTTATCAAGTTTTTTGTGTCGTTGTAATGAAAGCCATGTTTATCAACATAAATAAGCACCAAATCATATGCTTACTTACCAATAAAGATGAAAACCAAACAACAGTAAAAAAAAAAAAAAAAAAAAAAACGCAAACTTCCCAACGTGCAACGACACAAAACAGTCATTTTCCATACATCGTACCGCGGCAGTATTCGACAGAGTATCTCGCAACACAGGATCCGTTTGTCTTCTGTGACATTTCAATTAAACTCAAGAGGTCAATAACGGACGCTATTCAGCCAATGACATGACACACACCAAGGTCGAAAAGGTCGTTAGGGATAAAGCGACCGGGAAGAAAAATACAGGAAGATAAAAGCAAGCATCGGAAAAAGCGGTGATTAATGGAAGGTGCGAAATAAACAGAAGAGAAAAGGGGAATTCACAGAGATGGAGCAATTCCGTTGACGTAACAAGGATCAGAGAGAGAGAGAGAGAGAGAGAGATTTTCTATTCATCATTACATAAACTACATAGGAACTGGAACATATTACGAAACAAATCCATAAAATCAAAATCAGTGTAAACAAATCACTCGATCTAAACCATAATTTCCTGACCAAAATGGGGATCGACGCCAGGAGTTCAATTTCCCGAACGATTTTGTTCACATCAAATGAGAACAGGCTTGGTCTCTTCAAATGAAAATTACGAGACTTCGGATGTTTAAAGGGCGTGAAACGTACAGTAGGTGGGAGAACGTAGAACATACATTCTATACTTGGAGTCCTATTCGCTAACACGGACTCGGGGCAACGAAACGGGAGAATTAACTGTATAAGATTCACTTGGTCATTACTATTGTTCATATTTCACCCCGCGTAAAATCTTATGGGCCTGGCTATAAGATCACTGATTTGGATGGTATATTCAAATAAAACAAAAACAGGGAGGAGGACATCAAATAATGCTGGGCATGAATATTATGAGCGTTCCTAAAACCGGAAGCTGAAAGAAATTAATTTAAGACATTCAGAATTTAAGTCTACATAGAACGGGAAGAGAGAGAGAGAGAGAGAGAGAGAGAGAGAGAGAGAGAGAGAGAGAGAGAGAGAGAGAGAGAGAGAGAGAGGGGGCACATCTCTTGTACTTTCCCCTTCCGAATAATGTTTTCAGTCAAGGAATACAAGGGTTTACAGCGTTACAAGGAAATCTTTCAGATCCTGAAAAGTCTAGTAATTCGCAAAGGATGATACACATCATATCTATCAGACAATGTTTTTGGACGAAAAATAAAATTAAGACAAACGTATTATTTTGTAACTTCAAACTTATAAAAACATCAACGATGCTCTGACAGAATCCAAAACATTTCAATCTTCCCATTCAATATGCAAATACATTGTAAATGCAATGAAATCTTATCTTCTCACTTCCTAACATTTTTGGAGAAGTTTTCCAAAAATACGAATTCAGGGTTTTAGTGAAAATTGTCCCCAACAATATTAGGATAACGGGATGTTAAGTTTATTCCGTCTGGCTGTAGAATTTACAAATGCAAATATTAAAAACCTTCGTGAAACTTCCAACAAAATGATACATCAACGGTTAAGATATTTTATCTTAAAAAGAAAAATGCAATAAAGGACATTCTATGTAAAAAAAAATAAAAGAACGGAAATTCATAAATCAATACGCTGTCCAGCACCGGCAGGAGGACAACCAGCCTCCGTGTGAGTCTGGAACCCATCTTCCTTCGGGGATCAAAAGCAAGCGAAGGGTGCTACTGGCAAGCATGAAATGAAATACCACGGAGGTGGCTTGAGCAGGCCTAAAATGGTAGTTTTCAGAGAGAGAGAGAGAGAGAGAGAGAGAGAGAGAGAGAGAGAGAGAGAGAGAGAGAGAGAATCAGTCTCGAATGTACTCTGGAGAAATTCTCACTTGTACGTGTGTGTGTGTGTGTGTGTGTGTGTGTGTGAGAGAGAGAGAGAGAGAGAGAGAGAGAGAGAGAGAGAGAGAGAGAGAGAGAGAGAATCCATTCACATGCAGTTGAAAGACAGAGTCCGTCCCAAAATAATGTGCCTGAGAGAGAGAGAGAGAGAGAGAGAGAGACTACAGTTAGGCTTATTAAACAAAATCCCAGAATTTATGAACTGGACCCATAACAATAACGGGTGGGCAAAAAATTATATGTACTCACCGGCGACGATAACACTGAAACCGAAAGCGAGACCAAACTGTTGTGACCAGCTTGGACCGTAAAAATCATATCTACATAATCTATAGACAGGAACCGCCTAAAAGGAGACCCAATACCCTAATAACCGATTTTATGAAGAGGGTTTAGGCCTACCAAATATGCCTTTGATATATATAAGAAGGAAAAAGTTGATCAAGGTTCCTCGGGACCTTATTCACAGGTCTTTAAGCCCTCCTTTAAAGGACTTTTTGTAAAGGGACTTTCTAAATCAAGTCCTGTGTGTCCTGTGCATAAGCTTTGCTGAATGTTAGAATGGGCAGAAAAGACCATGAGACGGAATGGGATTCAGTGAAATGAAACAAATTCTTTTGAAATGATTCCACGCTCAGTCAACCTGTTATGCTAATATTCCTTCGTTACATCTCCTGAATGCCCATCGTTAAATTCCGTTGGGAGAGAGAGAGAGAGAGAGAGAGAGAGAGAGAGAGAGAGAGACATTTATATATATATATATATATATATATATATATATATATATATATGCATATGTATACACACAAACACATACATGCACACACACACACACACATATATATATATATACATATATATATCGTACACGTTACTAACCACAGGAATGAGACTTGAGACTTGCCTCACTACACGAGATATGTGATAATGTCTAAATAACAACGTAAAAAGAAACAGTACATAACTTTACAACAAAATCGATTTAAAACATACAGAATAAAAAAACTAAAACAAGTTAAACAGTGCCTAAACAAAATATTCAGTCAAAAAAGGTAAATGTAAAAAGAAGAAACGTTGACCAAATGTATTTTGATTTTACTCCAAAAAGACGAAAACCATTAATAAAGGAGCTTTGGAGGGCCTTAACAATAACATAACACGGAGTCATACTTAAACAATTTTAATATGGAGGGCACGATTAAAATACAAAAAATAAATACCAACTATAAAAAATTACATATATTCAACTTGAAGAAGCACAAGTAGAATATTATTATGTGAAATATTACGAGAAAAGGCTGAGTACTTTTAATATACAAGTCTTGAGGGCAGTTTTCTCTCGTTGAAACCATAAAAGGCGTACTTACTCGGGCGACATGGAAAGCGAGAGGAACTATAAAAGGTACAAATCTGTGGCTGGAAAGTTTACCTGTAAAGAAAAGAGAATTCTATATTTAGTACTATAGTTCAGTTGAAAGCATTTGTATTTTTCTTTAAAAAACTTTCGTAATTTTCTTCCAAATAATAATAATAATAATAATAATAATAATAATAATAATAATAATAATAATAATAATAATAATAATAATAATAATAACAACAACAACAACAAAGATGAGACGAAACGTAAAAATGGAAGAGTATTTTAAGGAAAATGACAAACAGAAAAAATGTATAATATATATATATATATATATATATATATATATATATATATATATATATATATATATAATATATCTACGCTCATAAATAGAAGCGCACAGAAACCCGTTATGCAATTTTGGTTTCCTTAAACCACCCCGATATAATGAGAATCTAAGAACCGCAAACGGTATCGCGACCGCGTAATTAGCAACTTAAAATCGTTCGAATCACCTAGAATAAAAAAAAAAGAAGCAGACCCTTAGTAGAGAAGGGACATAAAACCTCGAACCAGTTCCTTTTTATCCCCTCTTTTATTTCAGTCATTAAGATTTTGTTGAAACGCCGAGCACGAATCAGAAAGATACGTCTTAAACCACAAAGCCGTGTCTTTATCTCTCCCTCGCTGTAGGCTGTGTATCATGCGCGTAAAATCGCTACATAGCGAAGGAATAATAGCGCATCTCTGCTGTGGAAATCGTAAATGTCTGGCAGATGGTAGAGTGCACTTTGGGGATACTTGAATATTAAGAGCTGGTTTTAGCTTTCTGTAAAAGAAAACTCTTGTGCCGGCTTTGTCTGTCCGTCCGCACTTTTTCCTGTCCGCACTTTTTCTGTCCGCCCTCAGGTCTTAAAAACTACCGAGGCTAGACGGCTGCAAATTGGTATGTTGATAATCCACCCTCTATTCATCAAACACATCAAATTCTAGCCCTCTAGCCTCAGTAGGTTTTATTTTATTTAAAGTTAAAGTTAGTAATAATCGTGCTTCTGGCAACGTAACAACACAGGCCACAACAGCCGGCTGAGAGTTTCATGGACCGCGGATCATACAGCACTATACCGAGACCACCGAAAGATAGATCATTTTCGGTGGCCTTGATTATACGCTGTAGTGGCTGTACAGAAAACTCTATTGCGCCGAAGAAACTTCGGCGCATTTTTTACTTGTTTGTACTGCTATCGCCAATGCCTTCGGTATCATTCAAATAGTCTACTCTATGAAACTTACTAAAGAGACATCGAAAGGTAAGTATTGTATGACCAGTGTATATATCACTTCCTGGTTCTTTCAAAATAGGAAGTAATAATATACACTGGTCAATACTTACCAGTGAATATATTACTTCCTTGTTCCTTTAAAACAGGTAAATAACTGAATTAAAAATTCATCAGTTTTTCGGTCTCTTTCGCAGGTGCTGTGTTTTTTTTTATAACCAGAAACGTCGTCAGACCAAGTCTACAGAAAACTAACTCTCCCGAAAGATGCTTTTGAGAGCTAGATCTTATAGTTTGTAGGAGAGAAAAAACAGAGATACAAAACAAGTAAAAAAGTAATATCAGTGAACCGAATTCTAGACCGTTAGCAAGAACAAGGAGAACTTGAGATTCACACATACAGTAGTGAAGATAAGCTGACTTAAGCTGACTCGAACTTATAATATCAAGTACAGTATATTTCAAATGATAGGTTCAGCAAGTTTTTTTTTTTAGATAATATGACCA
>NC_089752.1:32928883-32931383 GCF_040412425.1 Macrobrachium rosenbergii
GTTCGACGCGCTGCTGATAAGCCCTTTTTGTTGTGGGTTGGGATTCCTTGTCATCAAAGGATTCTTGAAATCTTTGCAAAACCGTATAAAAATCTAGTAGGATGAAACATAAAGGGCACCAAGAAAAAAAAAAAAAAAAAACACCTCCGCCAGTGCAAACAGCTCAGTTTCCATCATTTCTTTTCTTCACGAACACCTGGAATCTATAGAATTTTTAAAAATTCATATCAACGACAAAAATCGAAGCGATAAAAAGAATTCCTTGACCCAGATTGGACCTCCGATCCACGCAAGAATCTAATTGACTGTTAACTCGAACATTTTGATAATACAACCCCTTTCATTAGCTCCTGCCAGATCATGCTTGATTGACAGATCGACGAAACCAACACATAATTTCTTTTCCAGTATAAGATAAAAAAAAAAAACTTTACCGGGAATAAAATTGAGCCAGAAAAGCTCAAGGTATAAATCGTATAAGGGAAAATTCAATTCTAATTACGAAAATCGAACAAGCGCAAAGTAATACACGAAACTAAGACAAAATATCGACAATCTATGCAAATCTATACAGAAAAACAGTAAAAAAATTCAGGATATGTCACAAGATGCTCAACGGTAAGGTGCAAACTGAGTAGGTTTTGATCAGATTCCATAAAATGGAACAAAATTCATGTGCACACAAGCGCGCACACACACACACATGCGCAAGTACAAGATCAGTGTAACTGGACTGGGAGATTGTAAATATATATATATATATATATATATATATATATATATATATATATATATATATATATATTATATAATTTATATATATATATATATATACATATGTGTGTGTGCTAAGAGCACCGAAATTTATTATTTTTTCGTTTACTTGCATTTGCCAGTAGGTAAATTACCTTTATATTACTAGCCTTCTGACATTAACGATGACATAAAAACAATATACCTTCTGGTTATTATTAATATAATTATTAAAAGTCTCATCTCCCAGAAGATGAGGCAATACCTAAAACTATTGCCTCTGGGGGTTGGGGGAGGAAGGAGGGTGGGGGTGGGGGTTAGGGTAGAGGGTGTTGGGTGGATTGTGGGAGCGAAAGGGGATCAAAAACCTTTCTTCGTTATCAACGATCCGTTTCCAATTGCTTTTTGTCACACCTTCCATTTTTCTTTTGTCTCCCTTTTTTATCGAATATTTTACCTATCCCAGAATTGCTTTTTATCCGTACATTCAAAAACTGGAAGGAAAAAATTCCTTCCCTCATCTTTGCTTCAATTCTAATTCCCCCGCCCCCCCCCCAACCCCCACCCCTCCCAACAACCTCATGCTCGAATAAGGTCTTTTGTTACCCCCTATAAAAAACATCAGCACACACCAGGCAACCGTGGGAAGGGAGAGGTTACCATGGCAACGCTATGGCATGGTAACCTCTCGTCAGTGTTTCAGAAATGAAAATGCAGATTAATTACATGCTCTGTTTTTATTAAGATGGTGATGATAATAATAATGGCGATATTATAATTTCTACAATAATCATATTAATAATTGATGATCATGATGACATAAAAGCTGAAAGCTACAAAAACCAAAAATCCACAACAACAACATTAATAATAATTGAAAAGGTGATGCTATTTCATGCTATTTCCATCAAAACTTTACTAATAAAATGACAGAATAACAATTAAAATAAGTAACGAGATTAGACGTAAAAAACAACATTTTCACTTCTAAATTAGTGAACACTGTCATAGAATTTTTTTGCCATAACCATTTGACCTCTCTCTCTCTCTCTCCTATTTTCCCAAACATCAAAAATTATTGAGTGTCAGCCCCGAGGTGCTTATTAAAGGTACTTATAACCATCAACGAGACCGATACATCTGTGATTCTTATTAGCGATGACCACTTGGCCAGCGACTCTCATTGGAAACTCTTCCACCTATAACGGGAGCTCCAATTACGTCTTCCTCGCTGATTACGATCCGATGAAATATCAGCTCTTTGCTCCGCGCTCGTTCTCTGCTCCAGGCTTAAGCACTGGATGCCTGCACGTGTGCGCTTATGTTACACGTACACACACACATACATACACTCACACTTACACTTACACAGACACACAAACACACCTATCTATCTTTCTATATATATACATATATATATATAAATATATATAAATATATGTATATATATATATATATATATATATATATATATATATATATATATATATCATTTCTAGATAGATAGACAGATAGATAGGTAGGATCTACTTGTCACTTTTTACCAGGTACGTATATAACTGTAATAACCAAAGGCCTTGGTAATAACAACAATGTCCTCTCAACGTTTCGAATTCCTCACACTTTTTGGATACGCTTGGCACCACAAAGCCTTCGATCCAAATGCTAGAATATGAAGTAAATCTGATGTTCGTAGCAGGATTCGACCCCGCATCCAGAGTATCAGAACGAGGTCAAGTTGCCGACC
>NC_089752.1:32936383-32938883 GCF_040412425.1 Macrobrachium rosenbergii
TATATATATATTATATATACGTATATATCTGTATAAAATACATATACAGAAATTTTAAGACTGCATTCGATATCAACTTATGCCTCTCTTGCTAGCTCTGAGTCACTATCTTTCGTTGTTTCTAAATCAGGCAATGGTTCGCATCCTGCCGGTGACGATGCACGATATTTGTGACATTTGTAAATAAAAAAAAGTCACACGTGTATGTGGTATATGTTCCCCTTTTCGTCTCTTTCTTTTTATTATTTCACGTAACGTTTTTTTCCCTTTTGACAAGTGTTTCTAAAAAAATTGTTGTCCTCCTAGTTCTTAGGAAGGCTTTTAGGATGCAGGTGCTAGCCCCATGCTCTTCTGCACTCTATTCGTGACCCACAATAGTCGACTAACTGATAGGACCATCTTTCACGTTTGTGATGAATAAAAAACATTAAAATTGATTAGAGTACCTTTGAACCAATCGCCCCCTTGGTGAGGCGAGCATCTTAACCACTTATTTCTTCTCTTATTATTATTATTATTATTATTATTATTATTATTATTATTATTATTATTATTATTATTATTATTATTATTATATACTGTGGTAAGAAACCCCTCAGCTATGAAGAAAATGCCCACGTTACAGTGATTCCTTTGATTAAATGGTATTTTTATTCTCATCAACACTCCACTTCCGGACTGTCTTTGATTGGTTCTAACAACCGTAGTTTATCCCAAGTTTCGTCGAAGTTTCCTCATATCGCAGACCTTAATTGCAATTCTCCGAAGCACTAATTAGTTCAACTCTTTGCATTTTCAATTTTTGTTCTGTTCCATTTTTAATTTTAACTTGGGTTTACTTTTCACATGACCATGCTCTCTCTCTCTTTCGATTTCTCTCTGTCTCTCTCTCTCTCTCTCGCACACAAACACCACACACAGCACAGACACATACACACACACACACACACACACACACATATATATATATATATATATATATATATATATATATATATATATAATATATATATTACATTCTAATATTAAGATATCAAACAGCCCATTAATATCAAATTCACTGTACATACCTTGCGAAAACTTATAAGTACTCGTTTAGTCACTAATCCCCTTGAACGGATTCTAAAAGTCCCGGGTTCGAATCCATGTCAAGGTAGGCGCATCAATCGTATGTAATTCCCATCACGTGTATTTACTACGAATTCGATATAAATGGCTTACTGGTTGTGGCTTCGTAGTAAATATTAATGAAAATAAAATAACGAGCAATTACTTTGGTATATCATTTCCGTTAGTTAAGTAACAATATATATAAAAATGTGAATGCTTGTTTTTGACGAGAGAGAGAGAGAGAGAGAGAGAGAGAGAGAGAGAGAGAGAGAGAGAGAGAGAGAAGACACAGCAGAAGGACGAGGCATCCTTCGAGAGGAGACGTCGCCAAGCCCCAAGGGCAAATGATTTGATCTCATCGTTGGAGGAACTACTGAACAGAAGAGACGTTAGGGCTAAAGCTCGGACTTCGAAGAGTCCACTTGATTAAGGACTTTTAAGGCTGAAAAGACCGACAAAGAATGAAAGGTTCAGGGTCAAATCATTCTTTCTATTCCCGTCAAAAACAAATCAAGTTTTTTAACGTGCAACACGATTCCTGAAATATTGAAGAACCGTTGCTGGGATGAAGATAAAATCTACGTTACTCTCTCTCTCTCTAGAAGAAGAAGAAGAAGAAGAAGAAGAAGAAGAAGAAGAAAATACGTGTTTCCCTCTCTCTCTCTCTCTCTCTGATTCGGGAAGTATAATGAGCATATACCGGTAACTCTCAAGCATTGGCGAGAGTCAGCAAAGTCTATGTGCTGCGAAGGCTCATGATATGTCAATCACATCAATCTCTTCTGTCTGTGTCAGTCTGTGAAGGTCAATAGGGGTCACAGCTAACAAGTCTCGTACCTCGGGTGACATTACTGATGATGCCAGTTGATTCTGAAACGAAGTACTTGGATGACACTAAGGTCTCGTAATGCAAAGCTGAATAGACGTTTACACGGAAGTGAAGTCTTGATATTTCACTTACTCTACTGGTTCTCCGGGCATCGCAGTGCCATTATCACTCGCCCTAGACTCCTATGGTCAGTTGTAAATGGCAACCATCCTCTTTTACCTCAGGGTCTGTGCCAGCGTGAGGTGGGAACCTTCATGGCCTATCCCACCTCCCACCCTGGCATGTACAAAGAATGAGACTCGAACTGGCGTCCTGTGGTATCGGAGTCCACACAGCTACCGACTTTGCCTTTAGATTTCGCTATGATGATAGGGAGCCCTTTATGCCAAATGGTTGAGTATTATTAATGACGGAATTATATGCATTAAAAGTAATATATAAAGCATGTTTTGCATATTTTATAAATTTATATTTGATATAAATTGAACGGCCTATTTTAAGTTTTTTAATGTAGAGAAAATACGCTAATGTGTGAAATTTACAGTATTACATTGCGCCTGC
>NC_089752.1:32943883-32971383 GCF_040412425.1 Macrobrachium rosenbergii
AAAGTAGCAGCATATTTATATCACACATACATACATACATACATACAAACATACATACATATATATATTATACATATATGGGTGTGTGTGTGTGTGTGTGTGTGTGTGTGAGAGAGAGAGAGAGAGAGAGAGAGAGAGAGAGAGAGAGAGAGAGAGAGAGAGAGAGAGAGCAATGTCGCAAACTCGCACACACCCTATTACTTACACCAGGACGGCAAAATACCCAAAAATTTAGGTAAGTTACGATAGACTGCATACAGCTATCCCCGGACCGCATTCTTCGTCTTGGTCTGGTGACGGGTCACCACAAAGCAAGCAAAATCTCGGGGATGACGACAAGGGAGAGGGAGAGGGATAGGGAGAGGGAGAGGAAGAGGAGGGATAGGGAGAGGGAGAGGAAGAGGAGGGAGAGGGAGGGAGAGCGAGGGAGAGGAGGGGAGAGATCAAAACAGTGCCCTGAAAAGCGGTGCTGCTTTTCTCCAAACACACGAAACGGGATTAGGGCACTATATTAAGACTTGGCTTGATGTTAATCACTTCTGATCCTATCAAGGAGTCTGGCTAAACAGGATCGAGATTAACAGCTCAGAGGAAAGAGGAGGACACGAGACAGCTTTAAATCTTAAATCGTTGTTTACTTTTGTCCTTTTAAAGAGCTATTTTATAAAACCCTTCTTCTCTTCGCCACCTCCTCCTTCCCGCGGCCTCCACCCCACCAGAATAAAAAGGATAAAGCAGAGGCAATATGCGACACTCTTGCATATGTTTAACCTCTTGACAGGCATTTTAAAATTTATTTCTTGTTGGGCGTTTGTTCTTTTAGCAATCTTCTCTCTCTCGCCTTGTTCAGATCACGTACAAGATCCTTCTCTCACTTGATAGGTTTAATTCTGAGAACAACCAAAATCTTCCTACAAACACACACACACACACATAAATTTATATATATATATATTGTGGGCATATGTATATGTATATGTATACACACACACACACACACACACACACATATATATATATATATATATATATATATATATATATATATACAAAAACTACTTCAGCAAGGTTTATCGTTAATGGGAAAACACATCGACGAAATAATCAAAATAAAATAAATCACTACCAAGTAAAAAATATAATATAAAATTCGTTCAATGGGTGGATGGAGGTGTGGTATTTATGGCTAAATCCCAAGCACCGTGGCCAAGGAGACGATTAAGCGTCGTAATAAAACACGCACACACACACTCACAATCATAATGTTAGGGGAAAGATGGATAGAACGTTAACATAAGAGCTGAGTACGAAGTCCTAAATTCTGTCAAAAAATCCCGTTCCCTTTGAAAATAAGATGAAGACACCAGTATCACCCTCATCCTTCCGAATATCAGGCACAGACATTCCTAAAATATCTGGGGGAATGCACCATAATGTGCAGCCAACATCAAAAATCTTTGAGGCTGCTTGTTCCATGCCACCGCTCACCCCACTCACAAATGGTCAGGGATATTATGTACCAAAGGCATATAGCAATCAATAACGACCACCTATCCAAGCATCGACCAGACCCCAAGTTGCTTAACCTTTCCACGCCACCCCTTCCCCAAACCCACTTCTTTTCCGGCCTTTCCCTTTCCTTTCTCTGTAGCAAAAAAAGTCGGCCATGTCCACGGTCCTCCTCGTGACACTTTCTTCGCATCGAGGGAGCTGCGGAACTTGACCCTAAAAGGTCAGTGGAAGATAACAAAGGTCGTCTTTCGCAATAGCGTGCGTGTTCTCCCACGCATGCGGAATGATTAGGATCATGTAGCAGACGGCGATGGACTCCACGATATCAATGAATTTTTTTTTTCCTTTTTTTTTTAGATTAAAATATCAGTACTTAGACTGGTCGTGCGACCAGCAAAGTTAAGCAACTCTGTGACATTTGTCAGTGCGTGGATCGGTGGCCACCAATACAAGCCAGACACCATCCTTCCGGCTCTCAAAGATCTACTATGGCCGACTAACTACCAGATACATAATTTACAGCTTCCGACGACAGCAGTACCATAGAAACTGAACAGAACTCATCTCAAGAGTTCCGCCTCGCTCAGGAACGGAACCCGGGACCTTTCACTGATGAGACGAAAGTCGTAGTTCGATGAAACAATAATTTACACGTTAACCTGACGTCATCATCTCCCTGAGGAGCGCGTCGCTTGTATTTCGAAAAAGACTCCTGTGATTGGAAACCGGTTTACCTCAAACTCGGCAAATAATTTTCATGCGCTGGCTGGTAATTCCCGCATGTCGGCCATCGTTACGACTGCCCTTTCACTACTGTCCGGAGAGAAAATTGCCTATTAGCCTGCGTCTCCCTCTTTCTCTCTCCCTGGCCTCGCAATGCAAGTGATAAGAGCTCTCAATAGCAACTGCATAGATTAGCGTTCGATTCCCGAACCAAACGAAGAGGGAATGGTATGAGCATGTTTCTTCAAAAACCATTATGCCTTCGCTAACCCTATATGTTATTTATGTACCAGGTTTTTCGTAGACTGCTGTTGGCTGCATCTGGGCTGGAGAGAGAGAGAGAGAGAGAGAGAGAGAGAGAGAGAGAGAGAGAGAGAGAGAGAGAGAGAGAGAGAGAAATCATCAGTGCTCCGTCAAAATGTATGTCGTCATATACCTGAAATCGGGAAGAACTCGATGAGGTAATTCTCACTCTACCTGGATGAAACCAACACTCAGCTGTTCATAGATTCTCTCTCTCTCTCTGCAACAAACTACTGATGTAATTGTATGCAAAAATAAAACGCAAAATTAGCTACATCTTGTGCCGTGCATTTCCCACTATACCAGAGTAACCATTCATCTCGATAGGTTTACCGAGTATTCAGTCTTGCCGAATACTCTCTATGGCAAAAAGATTGAATCATCGTTATGTAAATGACTGAATAATCACTATGGCTGAATTGCTGAATCAATACTATGATTGACTGAATCACCAGCGTGACTGACCAAACCAGCACTAAGACTGACTGATAGATGAAGGTGGCAGTCGTGTTGTATGTCTCCTCCAGGACTGAATGACTGCACCAGCAATGACTCAACGATTGATGTACAAAGTACAAATGGCCGATCTCTATTTCTGAAAAAGAAAGGACGGATGCGCAATTACGTCAATTATTAAGCCAACGGTAAAACTGCGTCAGTGACGGAAATTGCATCCACGTGTGATAAACGTTTTAGTAGCAATAAAGGTTCTACGTTGGTATTCAGTGACATAGGTGAGTAAGAATTCTCGCTCGTGTATCGGGCCTGATGAAGCTATTCGTGTTCGTGTGTGAGGCTTCATTTCGTCCCTTTCGTTTACGTGTGATATAGTTGAGTAGTGGTTCGTGTAAGTGACACAGTTATGTCCTCGTTTGTGCGACATAAAAATGTCCTTGTTCGTGTGCATGACAGTATCATTTCCCTGTTCGTGTGGAACCTATTTGAGGCATTATTTCTGTTTTAGACATTATTATGCAATTATAAACTCATTCGT
Organism: Macrobrachium rosenbergii; assembly: GCF_040412425.1. Taxonomy (NCBI): domain Eukaryota; kingdom Metazoa; phylum Arthropoda; class Malacostraca; order Decapoda; family Palaemonidae; genus Macrobrachium; species Macrobrachium rosenbergii. The sequence continues at coordinate 32,947,416 of NC_089752.1, forward strand.
GTGACTGCTGTAATGAATAAAGTATGCCTTTTCCATTCTTGTATATGACCTAATTAAATTTTCCTCGTTCGTGCGTATGGATAAACGACTTTCTTTTCGTCCGTGTGTCACAACTACAGTAGGCATCTCATCAATCGTGTGCAAGAGAACCACTTATGTCCTCCTGTGCCTGTCACACCTAATTAGGTACTCGTTCGTGGATCAGACTTCGATACGTCACTCCAGTTCGTGTAAGCAACCTCGGTCCTTTGTCTCGAATCACACATAATTAAGACCTTTTCGTTCGTGTGCACAACCTAATCGCAGACTTGTTCATGTGAGTAATGAAGTGATTCGTGTGTGTGTGTGTGTGTGTGTGTGAGAGAGAGAGAGAGAGAGAGAGAGAGAGAGAGAGAGAGAGAGAGAGAGAGAGAGATTTGGTCCGAGAGATGAATATACTCGACCAGTGACTCGTTCCGTCAGCTTCATTCTGTGATTCTCTAGCCTAAATTCCCTCCAGCGAAAATAACTTTGGAGTAATAGGTTCATAAAAAAGCGTCGCAGTTCCCGGTTTTTCTGTCCGCTTTTACTCTTGGAAGACAAGAAGTTTATTTTCTTCCTCTCTCTCTCTCTCTCTCTCTCTCTCTCTCTCTCTCTCTCTCTACTCCACACCAATGACTATCTTTAATGTCTTTTTACAAACTTGGTAATCATTCAAATTTCATATTAATAAAATGAATATAGGGATGACAAATTTTTATCTCTCTCTCTCTCTCTCTCTCTCTCTCTCTCTCTCTCTCTCTCTCTCTCTCTCTCTCTCTCTCTCTATATATATATATATATATATATATATATATATATATATATATATATATATATATATATATATATATATATATATTTATATATATATATATATATATATATATATATATAAGTATATACTGTATATATATATATATGTATGTATATATATATATATATACATACATACATACATACATATATATACATATATATATATATATATATATATATATATATATATATATATATATATATATATATATATATATATATATATATATATATAGTTTGTTAGTTGGTTTACGCACACCTTTGAATCCTACATGTTGCTTACGGGTGCTTACGAAAATGGGGGTAAAACCTATTAAAATGCACATACAAACTAGAACTAAAAATAAATGCAAGACTTGTGAGGTTTCTTCACGTCGGCAGCTGGAATATATACTCATCTCATGTATATTCAATATGCCCGAGCCCATGGATATCTATCATCTGTGTTTTGAAATTGTTAATTACCTGAAAAATAAAATGTAGCATTTCACTACATTTGTGTAAATCATATATACACAGTATATGTATATATATGTATATATGTATATATATATGTATATATATATACTGTTGATCTGGACACCTGCTTATATAATATATGTATATATATATATATATATATATATATATATATATATATATATATATATATATATATATATATATATACATATACTGTTGATCTGGACACTTGCTTAACCACTAACTGTTACCACATGTGAAGATTCAATTTTTCCATGATTTTCTCACCTCTAGTTTCCAGGTATTCACCACAGGAGACTAATGAAGTCTCTCTCTCTCTCTCTCTCTCTCTCTCTCTCTCTCTCTCTCTCTCTCTCTCTCTCTCTCTCTCTCTCTCCACCAAAGCCCGAAAAAGGAATGCATCATGTGAAACGTCTTTTGCCTTAAACAGCAGTCACCTTTCTGTCCTCACGTCTTCTTCGACTGCAGGTAAAAATGGGGACAGAATCAGAATTAATCCTCGTAAAAAACGACAGAAAAAGAAAGAAAGGAAGAAAGAAGCAAAAAAAAGAGAGAGAGGACAACAAAGGCTAAAGAAGGCGCTTCGAGAGACCAATCGGATAGATTTATCACCACAAGGGGATAAAGAGGTGTCCGGGGAAATACAGATAAAAGAGGGGAAACGGAAAATAAATAGATGAATATGACCCCCTCAGAGAGAGAGAGAGAGAGAGAGAGAGAGAGAGAGAGAGAGAGAGAGAGAGAGAGAGAGAGAGACGTTAATGGCGCAAAAGGGGAGAACCAAAGGGAAGCAATCATGGTAATTAAAAAAAATTTCCATGTAAACGATCTAATCTTACGCAACGTGCACAAGGGGAAAATAATGAAGCTACGCAATTCTATTAACTGGCTACAAAGACTGGCACAGAACTGAAGAACAGCGTAAACAAGTATTTATATGCATTATATATATATATATATATATATATATATATATATATATATATATATATATATATATATATATATATACACATATGTATGTATATATATTACATATGTATACAAACACGCACACACACACACACGTACATAAACACGCATATATAAAACATGGGTCTGAAGCAAAGCAGCATTTCTATTTAATTCCTACTTCAAGTTTTTAAGAAGAGAGCAGATTAGAACAATTATTAGAGAAATAAGAAAAATAAGAAGTTAATGTTCACAATTAGAATATGTATATATATATATATATATATATATATATATATATATATATATATATATATATATATATATATATATATATATATATATATTATAGTGTGTGTATTTGACAAATGCAGACAGTCACACCATCTCTTTTAAAAGCCTCTTGGGGTAAAACGTTAGTACCTGGACACACGCACAATACGCCCATAAAAACGCACTTGGTCGGCAGAAACATGAAGAAAAGTGACTCCCTTCCTATTTGATGACCAGGAGAGGGTGGGGAGGTGCGGGCAGTCTCGTAGTCATGGAGGGAGGGCCAGTTTTGGACATGTGTGAGAGACCCAATGGGCAGTGGGAAAGGCGGTTCAGGGGATGGGGAAGGGACAGAGATCCTCTCAACACACTACAAAGCATCCCTCCGCCACTGCATATATAGTGCCGTAGAGGCGCCGAAACATGAATAACAAATAGCATTGGGCACTAGAGAATTGTGTGTGGTCCCCCCCAAAACTCCCCCGCCCCAGCACCCCACCTCTGCTCCATACTGAAAACGAATCCCAAAGGCATAGAAAATGGAAATAGGCTTTCGGCGATATATAGAAAATGGAAAGCGGTTGGTATGCGTTTATCTTTTTATGCAAATTTTCGTGCTCCTTTTTTCTGAGAGAGAGAGAGAGAGAGAGAGAGAGAGAGAGAGAGAGAGGACTGGATTACGTCTGTGTTTACCTATTCTTTTCGTTATTCTTGATTTCAAGGGTTAAATAAACGGAGTCAGTGATTATGCAAAGAGATCAAACACTCTTGACTTCGCTCTAAAACGTGACAAGTTGAGAGAGAGAGAGAGAGAGAGAGAGAGAGAGAGAGAGAGAGAGAGAGAGAGAGAGAGAGAGAGAACCTGAATCATTTTAATTCGATTGGATTTTCTTTTCAGTAACTTCCTTTGGAACGTTCTTATGAATGTAAATTCTCTTAAGAAAACAGCATTATGCGTCTTTGAAATATCAGAACTAAGAAGGATAGTCTAACAAGATTTCATTCGTCAAAATTTCACGCGTGTCTTGCTTTGTAAGTGCAAAGCGTTCTCGTCTGATATTTCAGCACTTGACAAATAAAGCATTGCGTGTTTATATGTATGTCTATATATATGTGTGTGTGTGTTTGTGTGTGGTTCATCGTCATAGGGGCGTAGTGACTCCACTACAATCAGGCAAGGTGAGGTTCGTGGCCAAGCGGTGCGGTCCTCACAACATTTGCTAGGTCCTTCGGCTCCTATTAGTCCTCCTAGCTGTAAATGGGTACCAGCATCTGCAATGGTCACGAAAAGGCGCCTGAGGCTCCCAACCTCATCCATAAAGGCTAACTGAGAAACTGGAAGGCTGTATCATTTTGGCACCATCCACTCCAAAAGGGAAGAGTGAGTGCCTTGTTTTATGGGCAAACTAAAACAAAAGAGAACAAAGAATATAGAATTTATAAAACTGTAAAACAGGTAAAAAAAAAACAATGTAAAAAAAGCGGGAAAATAAATAACATTTTCATGCACCCTGACATAAGAGAGAAAATTGAATCCAAATCAGAGACGGCAATTAAACAAAAGCTAAAACGTTTTTCAAGATTTCAAAAGATATAAGGCCACCAGAATATCGTTAAGGCATCCGGAAGCATCACCTGAGATGACCTAGCAACCACAAGTACGTTTTACCATCAACAAATGATATAAATCAATCATCAATCAGCCAAAAAACAACAGCCGCAGAGATATTCCAATCAATTAAGCGAAGAATAAAGAAGAGGGCAGTGATGTCGAGCTCTACAAGCCCCAAGAAAAAAAAAAATTCAGATGACGATCTGGAGGAGATAGCCCAAAAAAGCCCTGAGCCTTCGATTGGAAAACGCCACATGGGCAAAGGGACGTCCCTTCGTTAGCGCGGATCACACACATGAAAGACGCCGTCGAAGGGGCGCGCCTCCGGTGAGACACCAAAGGACTTAGCCATCAAGCTATTAACACATGCGAACTACCTCACAAGGTAGCTCTCTCTCTCTCTCTCTCTCTCTCTCTCTCTCTGTCTACTGCTGTCGACTTTAGCATAGAAAAGGGTCGGGTATTCAGTCAAGATGGACGGACGGTAGAAAGGACAAGCGGAGAAACATGGTAAAGGAAAAATAGAAAAAAAATTGAAAGGAGAAATAAAACAGAATAGCACCACCAAAAATGAATGAAAGACTGAGGGAAAGAGAAAAGCTAAGATTTTACCCTACTTCCTCTCTCTCTCTCACTCTCACTCTCTCTCTCTCTCTCTCTCTCTCTCTCTCTCTCTCTCTACACACACACACACACACACACACATATATAATATACATACACACACACAGACACACACACACACACACACACACACATATATATATATATATATATATATATATATATATATATATATATATATATATATATATATATATATATATATAACCTCAAAACGCATATACCTCATCAACTCCATTCATTTTCCTCAAAAGCATAAGCATTTGATCCTCTCATGGAAAGGCCTCGCTTCATTTATTCCTCAGCAAAGCCCGTCAATTACCTTCAGGGGGATTCTTCGAGCTAATATCCAACTTTGAGGAAAGAAAGATACCCTGGAGTGACACAAGAGAAAGGAGGGGCGTGTTTCCTACTGTCTAGGTAACAAAGACTTTCTAAAAATGTCTGTTCTGGAGTGTCTGTGTTTACTGTACGCCTAGAGAACATCTGGAGAGAGAGAGAGAGAGAGAGAGAGAGAGAGAGAGAGAGAGAGAGAGAGAGAGAGAGCTCTTGCGTGACTGGAACTGCGTGATCTCTTGATAACTTTGTCCATGCATCTGTCTATCTGAATCTGTTTTTCAGTCTATTTATTTCTCAATGCTGTCGACAACATCTGTTGTACTATCATCCCTCATCCTCTGCATTTCATCTCATTATCATTATTCATAATGTGCACTCATTCTTAAAGAGAAAACATCACAAAATAAGGCAGAAGGGAAATTGAAACGGATCAAAATAATACCACACATAAAAGAATGAAAATATAAATAAACGAGATATACATTCGCAGAAATAAAAATAGCACCCAAAATAATAACATTTAACCTGGTTCTATATAGGAACACTGAAGCTTCCATAAACTCAGGGGAATCATCAATCTGTAACGGTAATGATATGCACTGACAGACGTGAGTGAATGGAGAGGGCAGACATACCGAGGGTTTTGCTATACAATGCCTCCACCGAAATACTATATAATACTTATGCTTTGAACAAGTATCACTCACTAACTCTATGGCCTATGCCCGCAGTGATAACAATTAAACATTTATTGTGTGAATTTCCAAAGTATACAGTAATCAGCAGCGAACATCAAGTTTTGGAAATAAATCGATATTTGAAATTTTGTCAGAAACTTCAGCATTTGAAATAAATCCAAGTATAAAGTTTTTGAAAAATTGTAATTTCATTGAAAAAATATAAGACAATATATAAAGACGAATCCTTCGGGCCAGTCCTGTGAGAGCTGATAATCAGCTTAGTGGTCTGGTAAAACTATTTTAACATAATAATAATTATTATTATGTTAAAATAGTTTTACCAGACCACTGAGCTGATTATCAGCTCTCACAGGGCTGGCCCGAAGGATTCGTTTTAAGTATTGTCTTATATTTTGTCAATGAAATTACAATTTTTCAAAAACTTTATACTTGGATTTATTTCAAATGTTGAAGTTTCTGACAAAATTTCAAATATCAATTTATTTCCAAAATTTGATGTTCGCTGCTGATTACTGCTGATGTTCTCTGGGCGTATTAATAATAATAATAATAATAATAATGATAATAATAATAATAATAATAATAATAATTGGCCTATAGTTGATAGTCAAAAGTTCCCTATTGAGATGAAACTTCGGGACTACGGTACCATTTATATTATTTTGTCAAGAGCAGTGCCCGTGTTGTTAACAAATCGACAGAAAAATAACTTACATAATAAATAAGAAGTGTGTGTCATAAATACCATCATCTTTTTAAATGTAGATTGATTTTGATGAATAATAACTACCTTTCTGATAGCATTACAAGAGTAAGCCTAAGTCAAAGGTAACAATCAGTAGTATGAAATACTTGAATTTAATATCAAATATTTGAATCTGTCATGAAATACTCTAATTTATTATATACAGTTATAAATTCATAAGGAATCCTGCTAGCTATTTTTAATCTTTCTCCCTCTGTCTCTCTCTCTCTTGTGCTCTATATCCTTGATGAAGTTACCAGCTATTTTTACCTCATCTCTCTCTTTCTCTTTTGCTCTATATGCTTGATGAAGTTACCAGTTATTTTTAACTCTCTCTCTCTCTCTCTCCCTCTCTCTCTCTCTCTCTCTCTCTCTCTGTGCACACAAAAGTGAGAGGCGAGATTCGATACCCAGATGAAGCCTTAAGTCAGGCACCGAAATGCTTCCTAGGTGTACGTTGGGAGTTGAAGAAGAAGAAGAAGAAGAAGTCCCAAGAGCTAAACCGGTCCTAGCAACAACCACTACAATCAACTCCTCCCCGAAATCAGGTATACGGCGATGGTTATCGAGACCATCTCTCAAAGATGACGACGGCGACAACAACTACAACAACGCTACAACAACAACAACAACGACGACGAAGATGACTTAACTGAAGAGGAGGTGGAGAAAGGGGAAATCACGAACAGGGTGAAAATGCTTTAGGGAATGATAATTACGATGGAGAAAAGAAAAATAAGAGGAAAGAATAAACGTGAAGGTAAGGAAAATGAGCCAAGGGATAATTCAACAGAAGGATGGATAGAACAACCTGTGAGGAAAATTAAACAAAAAAAGAGAAATAGAAGTCCATAATGAAAGATGAAGGCAGTAACATGAAAGGAGAAGGACGAAAACAAATAATACACCAGGACATGTTCCAATACTTTTACATCTCTCTCTCTCTCTCTCTCTCTCTCTCTCTCTGTCATGTTTCTGCCTTCCATTTATATAATATTAACGATATGCCGAACGCTCTTGTTACTTCCGAAAATTATTACACTTTCTCCTAATTTTCTTCTCTTGCAAACATTATTCGAGTCTTTCACTAATTTCTGCAGTTTCTCTTTCTTGTTCCCGACCAGGACTGTATCATCTGCAAACGTCAACCATTCCACAGCCAATTTATGGCTCATTTTCTCATACAACAACTTCGCACCTACTTCCTCCGACTTCTTGCATCTTCCAGTTTACAAGATATTAAGCAGTCGTGGAACCATCCACACCTCTGTCTTAGGACCATTTTTACATCGAAACATCAGTCATTCTCCCGACTACATATTGTACCAAACACTTCACTTTCATCATAAAATCTTTTAATTGCTTTCAGTAATGTGTCTTCTTTATCGTATATCCTTGACACGCTGCATCCTGTATCAGTTCTACCATGCTTTTTTTTTTTGGGGGCGGGTCTGTGTATGCCATATGCAGCTTTTCCCCTTTACTTTTATCTTTTATTAGTACTTCTGTTACCTGTCTTAATTTCTTTATTAAAATCCTGCCATACGCCTTCCATTGCATACTAATTAATGTTATATTACTATAATTCTAAATTTTACTCTATTATCTTTACAAAAGAAACAATTACTCCTCTCACCCATGCCTGCAGAATCTTTCCCTTATCCGTATATACCTTACAAATCCTAGTCAGCCATTCAATCACTGTAGCACCTCTGAACTACAGCATCTCATTTGTAATCCCATTGACCCTTGGTTAACTTCTTATTAACATACAGCTATAAACGGCAAATCTAATATTCTGAACTGCGTATTATCTTTTGATTAAGCTGGCACTAGGTAAGCTTTCAAATATCACGTTAGCATATAAAGTTACGGATAATCTTTCGGAAAATAAGCTATAATCTTCTTTGGACATGTCGAAAGCGAACAGGCTCTTTTAAGCTTATCCTTCTGTAAGCTTTACATACTTAACTAGAAGCTCATTAGAACGAAATCTGCGTTGATCGTTTTATCTAGCAACATATCATTATATTCTGAAAACTTATGAGCTTAAAGAAAACAGCGGGCTGAAAGTTTACCCAAGGATACCGTATTAATAACTAACATACTGTATTCGATAAGTCAGCCTCTTGATCACAAAGGCTCTATTATCCTTCAAAATTCTTTTGTATTCTTTCGGAAGAAGCCTAAATGTCAGAGGAAAATAAAAAAAAAAGATGAAAAAGCAAACAGGAATAAGAACAGGCACAGGCGAAAAGAAGAAATTAAACGTAAAGATAACCATAGCCACACGAAAAAAATCACACCAGGATCGCTAGTGGTCTCAGAGAGAGAGAGAGAGAGAGTGAGAGAGTGTGAGAGAGAGAGAGAGTTCTCTCATACACTCACGGTCAATGCACAGAGCTTTTATGAGAGGCTGTGCAGACAAAGTTGTTTATGGTACACGACACATGAAGAGGGGCACACTGCGGTAAATACTAGTCGAAGAGAGAGAGAGAGAGAGAGAGAGAGAGAGAGAGAGAGAGAGAGAGAGAGAGAGAGAGAGAGACGCAGGAAAATAAGAAGCACAAGGAAGAGAGGTCGTGAACGAAAATTTAACAAGGTAAAATTTGGCGTTATAATAATAATAATAATAATAATAATAATAATAATAATAATAATAATAATAATAATAATAATTAATTTAGAATGCACCTTATAGAAATTCATTTCTCGCTATAATGTGGTTCAGATTCCACAATAAGCTGTAGGTCCCGTTGCTAAGTAACCAATTGGTTCTTAGCCACGTAAAATAAGTCTAATCCTTCGGGCCAGCCCTAGGAGAGCTGTTAATCAGCTCAGTGGTCTGGTAAAACTAAGGTATACTTAACTTTTTTTTTTTGCAGAATGTCTTATACCATTCAATTGCTACTTCTCTACCATACGTACATTTGAAAACGTGCATTATTATAAAACATAAAAGTCATAGCCGTGACGTATAGGAACTGAGCAAAATTAATACATAAAACACATTAAACAATCAATTGTTAGCTTGGTTTAGAAATAATCTGCATGTACTAAATTTATATAAAGAATGATAAACATATAGTTAACAATCACGTTCACAGACAAAAACGGAACGTATTATGAATAACTTCGGAGAAATCGCATATAAACATTTATAACCTCTCGTCATAATAATGTATCTACTGGGTCCTATAGGCTTTCCCATACCCTTGGTGAATCAGCCACTTGTATAGGAACAAAAAATGAAGTATTTGGTTATGTCGATGGAATGTAGCGCACTATATTAAATAATCATCTAAACCTTCAAGTAAAATATACATTTATGATGGTGAATAAGGAAAGCCTTGACAAGGACTTTTACCTTTTCAAAGGTATGTTGGATCATTTGGAAAGGGAAAATTTATTATTTACACATGTCGTTTTCCAATAAAGATAGGTAAAATTTAGGAAAACTAAGTAGGTTCATGTGGTAAGCAAACATAGGACAAAACTAAAGGTGTGAGAGAGAGAGAGAGAGAGAGAGAGAGAGAGAGAGAGAGAGAGAGAGAGAGAGATGGAATTATTACATCCCTAAAGAAGTCAAGTGACCGTAAAGCACATTCTTGGCTCGCCGAGATAAAAAAAAAAAAAAATACATATACGATGAAAAATTAAAATCCATTTTCTTCTTCCATTTTTTGTTTGCATTTTTAGCCTTTCAAGGATAACTTGACCATTACATTAAAGATATAAAAAAAAAGACTAAAATGATTCTGCAACTTCCCTTTGGTTCATATCTTTTTTTTTTTAATGACAAATCCCAGTCTCATATCCTTCGGGATCATTCCTTCTATTTAATTTCCTGCTTCTCTTTCTTGCCCTGGAAATTCTTCTTGCGTAACTTTCCATCATGTGTGTGTGTGAGAGAGAGAGAGAGAGAGAGAGAGAGAGAGAGAGAGAGAGAGAGAGAGAGAGAGAGAGAGCATTCGCCACGAACCCGTCCTCTTCAAGATCAAAAACGCCATATTCTCAGAGTCAGAGCTTTCTTGCTCCCAGTCAATTTTCAGCCTTCAACCGGAATCCATTGATGTACGACTTTCGATAGGCAAAAACCCTAGTAGTCATAAACTTACATTGAAAACTAACTGTAATTAATACAGAAGATAAATAAGTTCATGATTATCAATTAACTAACCACGGTAAGGAAAGAAATATATAAATTAGTACTCGGCTCTTAGAATCACACAAAAAGTTATTTTCCACCTTTTAGCAAACTTATGTAATTCGATTCTGTTTGAGTTTTAACCTAATCCAAATGAGAATCCAGGAGTTAGGCGAGGAGGAAACGTGGGACGTTTCAATTGTTATCTCCCTTCATCACCAAGTTTTCAAAAAGTATCCGTTCAGACGTTAAAATTACACGCCAAAGTTCAGCAGCTGGTTCTGACGGCAGTGTGTGTGCCAGAGAAAAATTGAGTGTGCCTTCCCAGAATCCCTTCTTGTTGATACAAACAAACTTCCGACCGACACTCGTTGCAAAGAGGAATTTACTCCCTTGTCCAACGCACAAGATGTCTTTAGTTAGTTCAACATAGGCTGAGAACGGAATAAAAGATAGTTTTTCGAGAAGATATACTGTACAATACACTCCTGTTTACACGTTTTACCTCACGAGACAGATATTTGTACAAACTCGAGGCGAGAGCGCGTAAAAATGGGGTGGAAGGGCGTGGGCAGTCATAGATAATACTAATGAACCTTTTGAGGGGGTAAATATGTAAAGTGGCTAATGTTGTGGAAGTTTTCTGACATGGAATTCATTCAACAGTCAGAGGATGAATGTGTCAGCGCATTTTTCTTGTTTTACATATAATTTCCCTTGGAGCACCAAAAACAAAAATGAAAAATCACATGATACCATAAAAAGATAAATGAAATTTGCCACTCTTACAAAGACTGATTTGCTGATTCCTCCCCCCACCCCACAGAAAAAAAATAAAATGCTTTTGAAACTCATCTGATCCTAATGAACAAAGCATACCTGAACAGCCACGTGGTAGGTGTTTCGATTGAGCATAAAAAAAAAAATACCATGAGAGCCAGACTACTGGGGGACAAGATGAGAGCTCTTTCGTGGATATGCATCATTAATTAGTTTCTTTGCTCTGTAATTAGAGGTAGTGTACTGGTGGAGGTCTCTTTGACTGATTTATTTCGGGTGTGATCTCGGCAAGCTATGAAGTTCTCTCTCTCTCTCTCTCTCTCTCTCTCTCTCTCTCTCTCTCTCTCTCTCTCTCTCTCTCTCTCTCTCTCCCGCAAAAACATAACAACATGAAAAGTGGTCAACTTACACTACGATGACAAGTTTGTATAAAAATAAAAATATCAGTAGTAGTAATAGTAGTAGTAGTAGTAGTAACTGCACATGAATAAAAAAAAAAAAAAGCTTACTGAAAATACGCAGGCAACCCAAAACATCATCATTTCTACCAGACTCTAAGACATCCTACACCCCCTGGCAGGAACTCTCTGCTCTCATTCCGTCCCAGAGTCTTCAAGGGAGATGAAGAGATGAGATCGGTTTTCCCGAACAAAGCTTTCAATCACACGAGGCTTTTCCCTTTTCGGGAGAAAGACGGAGCAGGGTTTCATTCTTCATTTGAATTCTAATTTTCTTCCGGCGGCCTCTCTGCATAACTAAATGATGAGCCTCATTACCTTTTTCCATTATTCATAGCTTCCCCCCAAAGGTTAGTTAAAATGGCTCACCAGACTGATACTAGATAACAAACAGATCAGGTCAACAGTCTAGTCACTCTGTAAATCTAACCATTTAAATTTCAGTCAGTCGGTTCGTTTGCAAATGCAGTCCAACAGTACAAAGATCAAGTGCTGTTGGTTCGACAGCTAAGTGGGTTTGGCCTTATTCATTTAAGTCAGTCAGCTATTTGACACTTAAGGGTAAGTGCGGTCATAGGCAGTTATTCCTCTCTATATGATCACGAAAGTGTTAGTTCGACTGTTAGCTCTTTAGCAGAAAAAATGAACAGCAGTCGGTTAAGACAATCAGTTCTTCAGAAAACAAGACTAAACACAATAATATTAATTAACAGCTACTTTCGTATGAGTCAAAGAGCAGTCAGTTAAAACATATCTGGTACCCTTGACTGGCACTGAATCCATGGAAGATCTGTCAGTTATAGGTACAGATGCCGAGTACAGTCATTTTCTCTCAACACAATACCAATACTCTCAGTATCTCTGAACACAATACAAGCGCAGCCAGTGCTTCAGTACACAAAGAACTCTGCACATCAAAGTGAGCGCCCATCTGAAGGACGCACGCGACTCCACCTCCCGAGGCCTGGACACATGGGCAGGCAGACGAGATTTTTGTATGGTGGGCACCACAGATACAAACCGCAAAATGGCCGTCTCCATTATTCTCACAATTCCACAGTGACCGAACCTTTTTCTTCGCCTAATATTTTCTCTATTTTGTTCATTGTTCGTTATGCTCCTTAGAGACCGATGAACATAAAGGAGAACCAAAAGAAGAAAGCACGAATCTATTTATAGGGTGGGACCACGATATTAGTGAGGGGGAGAGAACAAGGGATAGGAGGAGGAGGGGGAGGGGAAAGGGAGAGGGACATGCTGTGAGAGAAAGGATGGAAGCTGACTTCCAAATGAAACGAAATACGAGACAAACGAACAAGCTTTGAAACCAAGCCTAGAAACTGCCCGTGTTGGTCGGTCACTTGAACACGGCTACAGAGTGTAGGGGCAGTTTTGAAGAGCCCGCATTATTTCATGGAAAAGATCTATTTCTAAAAATATACTGGGAACATGACCCACAAGTGTACATATACAGTATTGTATTCATGCATATTAAGCCACATATACCCATTAATACGTAGTTCACTTTACCTGTGAAATATAGTACATATAAATGGAATTATTTATAAAAAAAAGTGCATATGACCCTGGCAAGATTCAAACCTACGTCACGTTCGAATCCTGGCCGAGCCAGATACACTTATTAATATCAAATCACTTGGGAGTACGTTCTGCCACAGGCAAACTAAAATACATTATAAGGGGTAATTGTAGCTTAATATTTGAGAGTATGCTATTATGTTGTCAAACTGTATCACATTCAGGAGAACAAAAACACTATGCATCAAAATTTAATTTCCAAAGGACAAGCATTAACAAACACAATTACTACGGAAAGAACTTGAAAATGAAGCCTTGGATAAGAAGCTGCGTCAGTAGCAAGGATGCATGAGGCATCCCTTGGACCACCTTAACAGTTTCTTGTAGAGAGAGAGAGAGGAGAGAGAGAGAGAGAGAGAGAGAGAGAGAGAGAGAGAGAGAGAGAGGAAACCGAATTCCTCCCAAGAAAGAACTTAGGAGGCGCGATAGCATCTTTCAAGGTAGGAGAATATAAGGTCCTCCCGAATGACGGACTGGGAGGTAAGGGTGATTTACGTTCAAGTGATGCTGTAAGTGTCCGTTCGGGAGTTTTTATAAGTGCGGGAGTGGGCAGAGATAAGGAGTTCCATCTATAGGAGCCTGGACTAGCATGCGCATATAAAAAGTACCGTAACTCTTTCTCTATTGCTGTCATATTACAAAGGAGAGGAAGAGGTGGGACTTGAATACCATGGGATGTCTTGTGCGTTTATGATCCCGGAAGATTTACTGGCGAAGGAACTTTTTTTTTTTTTTTTTTGCTTTTTTTTTTTTTTTTTTGCTTAAAGCCACGTAATAGGACGTTGGGTTCGTATCTCCTTTCTCCTTATCTTAAAGTAAAAGCCATTTAGCGAATTCTATGTAGTAACATCAAAATAATCATAATAATGGAATATAATTTCAAAAAATTATATTCCAACTTTAAGCAAAATAACAATATTTCGAATTAGGGATTTTACAATAAAAAAAACTACAACAATAATAATATAATTAATGAAGATGACGATGATAATATTACTTCGTAAAATCAAATCAGATAATTCCAGGGAAAATAATATTTCTTTCCCAGGGAGGAAAAATCTGAAAGTGGTTTCCCCTTACGCAGGTAGATTTTCCTAGGCCTAGGCCGAAGGGCGTAGGCATAAGCTCCACCTGAGACCTTCACAGGTAGGTGAGGTGAGATGAGGTTTCCCTCCCGAGGAGAGATTTTCCTTTCGATAAGAAGACGTTTCCTCCTCTTCAAGAGGCAGACTCTTCTATCTCGAGATGACTTTAATTAAGAGAGACTTGTTTTATTTCCCAGGTTACTAAGTTTATTAAAACGGTGAAATAAAAAAAAATATCAACCTTCATAAACCACGGCTCAAATTTCTATCCCGATCTCAAAGACGAAAATATAATCACAAACACGAACAAACCTGACTTAAAAGAGAGCAGAATGTAAGATATTTACTCAAAATAGTGAGCAGGCAACATAAAAAAGGTACTCTATACAAAATGAACTATTCCAATGATGAGAAAGGTGGCTAAAAAGAAAAACGAAAAGACCGGCTTACGATGCAAACCTTAAATTTACGCTACTCCATAAAGTTTATTGAAAGAATACCATTAATCTATTATCATTATTATCATTATTTATTAAACGTTTGTATATATTCACATGCAGAGATGCATGTGACAGTCAGGTCGAATGAGACATTGGTAACAAAATGTTCTTGAATAAAAAACAAATAAGAAACAAACTAACACATACATAAATACATATATACAGTACACGCATACTCCTACTATTACTACTACTACTACTATTTTACTATAATAATACATAAAACCTCTCATCGCATCCATCTTCTAGTATTAGATTACCCCGACAATCCTTGCACTTTGCATTCCAAACCGCGCAAATTCCATCTCTCTGCGGGGAAATTCCCCCATTCAATCGGCCGGGATGTCGCGATATGATCGCTAAACCTCCCCTCCCCTCCCCCACCCTACTCAAATCCCCTCCTCCACCCCCTTACCCACCGACGCCCCCTTGACAATTTACCAATCGCAGAATATTTTGCAATTTCCTCATCCAATCACCGCAATGGCAGCGGCAACCGGCAAAACAGTCTCTTTATCAGTGTGTTTTCAAAATTCATCGAATCAAGAGCGGAGGAATGGTAGCCATGACGACGGAAGGTACGGGACGCGAACATGTTTCGTTTTTTTTTTTTTCTTCATGTGAGGAGGCCGGTGGTATGAACTGGCTGGTGACCCTGTTTAGCCTAGACCTGATAAAAAGTAACATTAGAAACGAATATATAATTTGAATTGAATTGAATTGAGCTGAATACAGAATTTAGGCTAAAGGCCAGGCACTGGGACCTATGAGGTCATTCAGCGCTGAAACGGAAATTGGCAGTAAAAGTTTAAAAGGAGTAACAGGAGGAAAACCTCGCAGTTGCACAATGAATCAATTGTTAGGAGAGGCTGGAAAGTAAGATGGAAGAAAGAGAATATGAAAGGAGGTACAGTATAAAGAACGAAAGGGGCTGCAGCTAGGGGCCGAAGGCACGCTGCAAAGAACCTTAAGTAATGCCTACACTGCACTGCATGAGGTGCACTGACGGCACTATCCCCCCTACGGAGAATATACAGTTTATATAAGGGCAACCTGAGGTGTGAAATAAAACAAAACAAAAACACAGGTCCAACCTTGATTAAGAGGAATGATAACTACTGCGACAGAAGGCATCAAAATGTAAGGATAGCTCATTGTTTTTTATGAGCAAACAGCGGAACTGGCAACCCAATGCCCTTAAATGTCCCAAAATTGAAAAAACTGTCACGGAAAAATGGTGGATCCGCGAAGGAAGCGATAGACACGCCTCTTGTAACAATGGTGGGAGAGAACACCGTTAGTAATTACAAAACAGTACACATGCAGTAAGCTAACTGCTCGTCTCCATGAAATAAATGTGGGAAAACTACTTATAAGCATTATTTTCTTCTTACTAATGTCATATTTGGTATTACGTTCCTTGTCCTTCATGATTTGTGGATACTTTCAATTCTCTCTCTCTCTCTCTTGTATCTCCAATCAGCTATGCGTGTTTCCGTTAGTGTACGAAAACGACGCTTGTGCCGATACAAATCCTTTGCATATGACATCTCCCACACATGTTCCGAAACAGTCCCTTCCACACCTCGTCTCCACCTCCACACCCCTTCCCCCATGAAGCAGCAACTTCCTACCAAGGTTATATATCTCGGTCGAATCGCCTCGGGTTTCTCTGCACCCCCTCCCCCATTTTCTCTCTCTCTCTCTCTCTCTCTCTTTCTCTCTCTCTCTCTCTCTCTAACCTCTTTGAGGTCTGGTTATCTCGTACCTGCGATAACCGTACTCGTACCAGACACCACTTTTGAAAACTTATCTCGGATGTCAATCTCGTAACCAATGTTTAACCAAACCTAACCAATTTGTATTCCACAAGAGAGAGAGAGAGAGAGAGAGAGAGAGAGAGAGAGAGAGAGAGAGAGAGAGAGAGAGAGAGAGAATCTTTATGTCACCCAATCTGAGGATACTAGATTAATTGAATATTAAAACTTTTACTATTATTTTGTCAAGAAATATTTAAACAACCTCCAATTATTCAGTTTCACACGTCTCTGAGAGAGAGAGAGAGAGAGAGAGAGAGAGAGAGAGAGAGAGAGAGAGAGAGAATCTCTCTTGTACGGCCCCATCTGAAGAGACTGGATTAATTGAATGCTAAAGCTCTTATTATTATTTTGTCAAGACATTTTTAAACAACCTCCAACTCTTCAGTTTCACACATTCCTAAGAGAGAGAGAGAGAGAGAGAGAGAGAGAGAGAGAGAGAGAGAGAGAGAGAGAGAGAGAGAGAGAGAGAGAGAACGAGTTAATTTGTATGCACAAAACATAAGAATCTCTTCTTGCGTATTCTCAAACATACTTTCACTATCACATTCTATAATCTGGCCATCTACGCATATACAAAACTTGCTGAACAGACATTACAATTATAGGGCTACTAAAAGTGGTGTTTAGAAAGATTAAGCTACGCAAATTGTTACATAAATACAAAAACATATGGTCAGAACAAACACACACACTAGTTAAAAGTTAATCAATGATAAAACATTAATAATAATAATAATAATAATAATAATAATAATAATAATAATAATAATAATAATAAATAAATACTATTATTATTATTATTATTATTATTATTATTATTATTATTATTATTAACACTGTTGTTCTTATAAAAAAATAGCTTACATCTTTCAACACCAGCACTATCATCGTCCGTAATAATACAATAACAATTATTACATTATAAATAATAAAACAGTAACAATATTAGAAACAATAATAATAATAAATTTAATAACAATAATAAGTGTCATTGTTATTACTATTACTATTATTATTATTATAAAACTCTTCCAACACCACCACATCAACATCCACACTAATTGAATAACAATTATTATTATTATTATTATTATTATTATTATTATTATTATTATTATTATTATTATTATTATTATTATTATTCCAAAGATCACGTCTGGTCTTGAGAAGCCATTAGGTGCAAATGTCATGTCTACGTACAAGGACAGTCTTATCCCAAGAAGTAAATTCTTTGAAAGGCCATCCCATTAGCCAACCCTCTATTTCAAACACTAGAAAAAATAAGTAAGTATAGCTTAGTTTTACCAGACCACTGAGCTGATTAACAGCTCTCCTAGGGCTGGCCCGAAGGATTAGACTTATTTTACGTGGCTAAGAACCAATTGGTTACTTAGCAACGGGACCTACAGCTTATTGTGGAATCCGAACCACATTATAGCGAGAAATGAATTTCTATCACCAGAAATAAATTCCTCTAACTCTTCATCAGCCGGCGGCGGGAATCGAACTCCGGCCCATCGAATGACGGTCTGAAGCTCAACCAACTCGGCCAACAAAGGGCTTTTCAAACACTAGAAGTATATTTAAAGGGTTCAGAGAGAATTTTCTCCATTGGATATATCAACGGTGTTGCTACCGCAGGTTTCATGTATATATTACTGCAAGCACATCAGTCTAACAGTTGCAATTTATATTTTACTTAATTTTGTTAGGGAAAATCATTGTTCTCTCTCGCTAGTTAATTTTTTAAGGGGAAATCCTTAAAAGTCCTCGTTTTATCTCTCTCTCTCTCTCTCTCTCTCTCTCTCTCTCTCTCTCTCTCTCTCTCTCTCTCTCTCTCTCTCTCTGTACAAAAGAAAAAAAGTAAAAGTGAAGAAAGAAGTCAGAACCAACCAAAGTCCCCATCAAATGTCATCCCCTAAACAAACATATCCGACGCGCACACACATATACACACACAACCATTTTACAGATAAAGGCGTCCCATACAATACATACATACACACACACACACACACACACACACAAACCCTCTTTCTCGCATACTTTCGTTCGGGGAGAACTCCATAACAAAACCATCCCGACCAGCCGTAAATCCAGGTGATGCTGTACACTCGCTTCCCCAGAACAGTAATGAAAGACAGAGTTACAAAAAAGGAGAAAACAAAATTACAACAAACTCGACTACCTATAGGTCGCTAAAGTTTTTTGTTTACGCATTCTTTGGTACACTGCTATATATGAGATGTACTGTGTACATATACATTCATACACACGGAAACACACACACACACACGTATATATATCATGAAGAACTGATTAAAACTCGTAGTAGAATGCACTAACAATTAAAAAATAGCAACACGACGCAAAGAAGTGTACTTTTATTATTATTATTATTATTATTATTATTATTATTATTATTATTATTATTATTATTATTATTATTATTATTATTATTATACGTTATTTTCCCCACGATTCTGACTACCTCAGAATAGAAAAATATCCTTTCAATTCACTATCATGTTAACGATAAAAAGTATATCCGCCGTGATAGAATGAAAAAAAAAAACATGTTGGATAATCTCGCTGCAATGAAATCAGATTATTAAAAAAAAAAGCTCTTAAGAAGATAGATCAAAGGGGGTTATAAAGGCCAAACCAAGTTTGAAAAAAAATTTACATATGTTACTAAAGGAAAAGTTCCCCCGCTCTTTCAGAATATATAACTTTTCAATTAGGTTTCGACCTGGGCTACACAGGCGTTGATGTCCAATGCTGCTCTGACGTCAGAGACTGTTTAATAGTTGATGCACAAAAACCCTGTCAGTGTCTTTTTTCGTAATAAAAACCATAAAACTACTGGGAATATTTGTGCATGCGTGCACAATGGCCATTAAACCGAGCAATAAGTTCCGGTTCATAACTCGAATTAAACACACCATCGCAGAGTTACGGTTAGTTTTTAATCTGCCAAATGATAACAGCGTTTTTCTCATTATTATCATTATCACTATACTCACTATCGTTACTATTATCTGAAGTTAACGAAACAGGAGCAAGCAACATTGGTACATTCGCCGTAGATGTGTTTAGCTTTTAATTAGGCTATCGGGGGGCGGGGGGCACACTTAGCAGTGGTCTGTCAACTTCTCATCATAACTTTTTTCTGTTTTTGTCAAGTTAATTTTCAAATGCCTTTGAAACACTTTCACCGGTTACTGGAGTTTCTCTTCATTGTCACGAACCAACGCTATCAGCCACATCACACTTCTATCATGGTCCTTTTCTTATACCATAAACTTTCACATTCATCATGTCTTTTCCTAACTTTTCTCACCATCCTATACAAAAGATATATTACACAGTCATGAAGGCATAGCACATGCACATGTACAACTCACCTTCACATAAAACCGGACTCAAAGACACTCTCGTCTACATATTTCCGAACGCGCGTGGCTTTCAAACTGTACCCTCTCCAACTTCACATCGCAATTAATGATATCCTAAGGTTTTTTTAGGTTTCTTTAGAAGGCAATCAGCTTTTACCTTTGACTCTGCACTTTTCACACTCGTTTGACTATAGCCACGGTGATCTATCATTCCTGTTTTATGCTCTTAACTGGTATCTTTCTTCTCTATACTAAGCCCGCGTAATTCTTAAAATCTCTATTATCTTCTTTCCAGTTACATGAAGATATTATAATTAACATTATTATAATCTTTAGACATAATTATATTTCCATACCAACATCAATCGTATTATAAATATTAATCTTATTGCTCTAGTTAATCACCATTATCCTCTTAACGCTTGGGTTTTAATGGCAGTTTAAACGTCACTTCTTGCCTGTCTTGTAATAATACTCATTTCTCTGGGTAAAAACGCTTCGAACAGTCTCCTGTATATATGTTCAGGGAATATGTGAAATCAGGGATTTCACGAAATCCCTAGGGATTTAATGAAATGAGCAACTCGCTTAGAATTTGATCTCCAAGGGATAGTACTAAACACGGCGAAACAGTGATTCATCAACACTGTTTCGCCGTGTTTAGTACTAGCCCCTGGGGGATCAAATGCACTTAATGACATTTGATCACCCCCAAGGGTTAGTACTAAACACAGCGAAACAGTTCAGATGAACCACTGTTTCGCCGTGTTTAGTACTAGCCCTCGGGGATCAAATGCTCCTAAGCGAGTTGCTCATTTCACGAATTCCCTAAAGATCTCGTGAATTCCCTGATTTCTCATATTCCCTGTAACATATATACTTATCAATAAACTTCATATAAGCTCATCATCCTATTTCAACTAGTTCTCCCTCTTCGCATCGATTATATTCTTTCGCTTCCAACGTAACTCTCAAATAAGCCCCGAATTTGTTCCTTCCCCTCGTTTCTGAATCACACCAGAGAACTAGACACTGGCCGCAACACAAAGATTCTTAAGCGTAATCGCATGCTACAGCAACCCCCTAAATGAAACCTACCAAGCGGTCATTAACAACTTAAGTCTTCACTAATGATCTAAAGACTACCATTTCACTTGGAGTGGAAAACAAAGAGGATAATTACGGATCTGTTTATAAACACAGGCCGTCGATGGGGCGTTAATCGGCGTGACGTGTGACCCTCGGCCCGAGAGCTCAATCTTTTGGGCTACCGATCGCTGAGAAGTCCTATAATTCAAAGCAGGCCTATGTGCAACATGCACCTGTAATAATATAATAACGTAATAAATTTTATGTTTGTTCGTGGTCACCTACAGATACCGAACGAAGACACTAGAGACAATGCAAAATAGGCTGATAAATCACCAGGATTTAATATAAATAAACTACCTGGAATTTGAGTATTTCATTGCAAAGGTTTTGCAATCAAAGGTACAGTATACAATTAACAACAAAAACACAGCCAAACACATACACACTCTCTCGCACAGATACGTAACTGTGTATACATTCGCATGTACGCATAAAAGGTTCTGCCTGCTACTGAACAGTAATTCACAAACTATAAAGTATCAGAAGTTTCGGAATAAACGAGAGAAAGGCCGCCAATAAAGTGATGGATCTACGGAGTGAGAGTTTTAATATCCTGAGCGCGCAGGAGTGCATGCAAGGAAAGACTGAAAGGAGCAATATAAACAGAGAAGTTATGGGGGGGGGGTGTTAGGTGGCCGGATGAGTATAGGAGGGGGAGGGGAGCACACTGAAGAGCAAAGTGGTGCTGACGAATGTTCTCTTCGTGTTTACGAAGAGGTACGGAAGCTGCTGAAGTCTTTTTTTTTTTTTATCTCATTTATGTTTGCCTATTTACAGATTCTTATATTTATATATCTCTCTTTTTTATTTACCTGCCGGATTGTTTATTTTTCTCTAATCCTGTTTGTACTTCTACAAGAATCTTAATCTGATTCAGCGTAAAGCGCGAACAGGACATAGCTCAAGTATTGTAACTGTATAAATCCAACTCCTTTTAGGTAGAAACGGGCATAGGTTGAACTGCGTAGCCATCCTCTCTCTCTCTCTCTCTCTCTCTCTCTCTCTCTCTCTCTCTCGTGGCATGACAGTATCTCTGTAAGAGCACCTGTCAAAGAAAGTCAGTCGGTCGGACGGACAGAACCACAACCACGCCTTCTCGTCCAAACAAAACCGCCACCGCCGCCCGTTTACAAGAGAGAGAGAGAGAGAGAGAGAGAGAGAGAGAGAGAGAGAGAGAGAGAGAGAGAGAGAATACTTTTAGATTAGTGCAGTATTTATCCTTTCACTCCATCTGTGTACATCACTTTTGGTAGATGTTACTTTAACATCAGAATTTGTGAAAACATACTTACAAGGATACATCCTAACCTAACCTAGCCACGTTACATGATACTGAGAAAAGCACAAAGGCCTCTCACTGGACATCCCCCACCTTAATTCCTAAATCAGCCAAAAACATGAAAATACACCGGATACATATACTTAAAGAGCACTTGAGGATTACCTCAGCGAGGCCATCCCGTTTTCATGTTATGCACTGTGATGGAGAACTGAACAAGCATCTGTTGTTTTTCTCTCTGCTTTTTCTTCTCCCTCATTTTCTTACTTTCTTTAAAACTGATTAACCAGCATTTGATCTGAGAGAGAGAGAGAGAGAGAGAGAGAGAGAGAGAGAGAGAGAGAGAGAGAGAGAGAAATATCTGAGGTGTGTTGCTGCATTTTTCGCTTCCCTTGTATCTGCATGCCGTGCTTTCATGTCCCTAGACCAGTGTAACTTAAACATTTCATCCCCACTGTCTTCCTTTGCAATGTAATGATCCCTCTTTAAACTTAAAAAGTCATAATGCTAATGATGAAACACGGTCCCAGATATGAATTGTGTCAACATTCGTTAGCGTTACTATACCCTGGAGAGAGAGAGAGAGAGAGAGAGAGAGAGAGAGAGAGAGAGAGAGAGAGAGAGAGAGAGAGCATCTCTGGACAATTCAATTCTCCTTCGGTATTAGGGCAAAGCCAGGGCCACAACAACACCTCTCTGGTTTTTCGAGTCGACAGAGTAAATTGAAGGAAAGAGGGTGAGACTTAAGATAACGCCACCCGACGCTTGAATAAACAACTTTTTTTCTTCCACTCCGTCGTCTTTTTTTATTTTTATTTTTATTTTAATATTTTTTTTCTTTTGGGATTACTCGGGATGACTCACATCAAAATGAGACCCAAGTCACGACTTCGTAGGGATCAAATTTGCCCTCTCCGATCGCTGATGTGAATTTCATATTTTTTCAGCTTCTTTCAATTCAAAATCTGAAAGATAACATATATTAAAGTTTACTTTCATCTGGCTGTAATTAAGCTATAATATTAAAATGCAAGAAGTCTAATTCCTATATTGATATGGCAACGGAATTTCACGAAATACTTCATGAAGTCTATTACTGTATCATTAATATCGGCATACGAAAATAAATATGTGATTTATATGACAATTTGCGTGATACGTTGGTTAAAACTATCTCACTTAATT
>NC_089752.1:32976383-32998883 GCF_040412425.1 Macrobrachium rosenbergii
CACACTTGGATGACAATGGCCGAAGGTTCTCTTAATTCTCCAGATGATCTTATCGAAAGACCTTCTGAAGCTGCGCGATTTCTGTCGCATCCGCGTTACAACGCAGAGACCGATGAGGCAAATTACTTTCTCGACTGGCCAGGATTGATGCAAACACAGACACTAAAGTGATGGACAAACATCTTGAAGGTCATGATTTTGAATTAAGGACTTCTGAATAGGGCTTTCAATTTGGCAAAGGAGAAAAATGACATCCTCATACATTATTCCTGTTTAATACACACTCCTTATGCCATGTCCTCAAATAAGAAAACTAATTGACGGTTGAAATAAACCTGAACAAAAGTGGGTTTCAACGTCTAGTCTTGACAGGGTAGGATATTTAACACTCACAACAAGTTCAACGTAAGACAAACATTGAATCGAGCAAGAATAAGGGAATGTCTTCCAACCCTATGACTGCATCAACTTACGTTAGGAATCTCCCCAAAACGACCCCGCTCAAAGAAACGGTTTCAAATCAGAGCAAGTTAATTTGTTTTCAAAGCTACAGCCGATGGCACTAGCAAACTAGTAATCCATCTACCCAGTTCTGAAAGAAAAGTGACAAAGAAAACGTACTTTCCCGCATTCGGTTTTTTTTTTTTTTTTATTAAAGCTGGGTTTTTCATGACTTACAAACTCATTAGCACACCTTCCTGGCAGTGACAGCCTTATAGACGTTATTGTTAGTTATAGCGACGATACACAACAGCCTACAAGCTATTAAATACGTTTATATCACAGTACATGTACACGATGCAAAAATGTCATTATAAGGCTATGACATATAATATTTCGATATTTTCTTTTTATCTGTGAGCTTCTACTACATAACCAGGTACCATGTTTACATACATAAAAAAGACATCCTCTCTCTCTCTCCCCTCTCCTGTATATATATATATATATATATATATATATATATATATATATATATATATATATATATATATATATATATATATATATATATATATAAACTGTACTTGTTTACGTTCCCACT
Organism: Macrobrachium rosenbergii; assembly: GCF_040412425.1. Classification (NCBI taxonomy): domain Eukaryota; kingdom Metazoa; phylum Arthropoda; class Malacostraca; order Decapoda; family Palaemonidae; genus Macrobrachium; species Macrobrachium rosenbergii. The sequence goes on from NC_089752.1 coordinate 32,977,429, forward strand.
TCCGTTTATTTACTAATCGGTTTCGTCTATAAATAAAAATATTTTGTGCCAATAAAGACACGACTAATTTAGACCCCACAGAAAAAAAAAAGCCAGGTAAACACTTACCGACGTGGAACAGACAATTAAACAAAAAAAAAAAACAGAAGGAACATAAATAAAAGTCCTTCCCCAAAGCAATTAAAACAATGCACAATTAAAACAACAATCGTCATTAATCGTGCGACCGAGAGAAAATATATCAGCGAGAACTGAATTCATTAAATTGCCTTCAATCAGACAAGTTGCGTCTGAAGCGAGGGACAACAGCCGGCGGCATCAATGCCTTGTTTACCAAACAAAAAATAAAAGGAAAAAAGAAAAAAATTGCAAAAACAATAAAGCAAACAACGCTTAGCGCAAATAAACGACACTCAAATCGCATAAACTTTTCGCGCAAATATGCAGAACGAAAAATGTGGCGAATGTCTGGCGTAAATAAGCGATGAAAACACGCGAAAAAGTTTCGCTTTTTGTGAGCGATTAAAGAAAAATAAATAAACAAATAAAAAACTGACAATCTGTTCAAGCAATTAAGAGATCATAAAAGCAAAAGTGCGAATTAGCCACACTGTCAGGAATCACGCGGCTATATGAAATTAATCATTACCTCATTATATATATATATATATATATATATATATATATATATATATATATATATATATATATATATATATATAAGTTTGTGTGTGTATGTTTGTGTCTGTGGGCGCTTGTTGATATAAATACATAGTAGCAGAATTGAACATTTGACAGTCAACAATTGAACAGAGGAATTTTTATCAAATATTACTTTCTTTATAGTAGAGAGAGAGAGAGAGAGAGAGAGAGAGAGAGAGAGAGAGAGAGAGAGAGAGAGAGAGAGTCTTATCATCATTTCATAATCTTCAAAAGTTCAGTCGATATTCCTACCTCCCTAAATACTCAGACAATTTCTACACACACAGGACACACACACGCATATATATCAACAATATGACTGAAAGATGATGAAACCAGAAGCTCTTGGTCAATGCAAAACTATCCCTCTTAAAATGGATCATAATTCGAAATTCAAACTTACTGAAAAATGGAAGGGTGCAATACTATAAAGCGCCATGCTAACACGTTAGTTTTCTGCATTCTATCTTTTATTTACGTCCGCGTTTATGGGCCTACATATTTATTCCTGCATCAGTGTTCTTTGTATTTCACAATAATGCTCCTCCGTCGACTTTATTTTTTCGCTTTTTCATAGAACAGCTTTCTGTTCTATGGATACTTAGTTCATCTCGTCGTTGAACTCTCTGGCTTGTTTCTTATGACACCTAAATAACTCTTGACAATATTTTAAACATGGTCATTATCCTAAACTAGGTCACTGAATGCCTATCGCTTTCTCATTGACTTTTCCTACAGTCTCAATTTGGCTGTTTCTCTCTTGTCCATCATCAACTCCATCACCTACCCCCTCTCTCACAACCAATAACAACTTCAGCACTCCCCCCCCCTCTCCACCCATTTCATTTCTAGTATGGACCCCAGCCTGCAACATCTCCTCTCCCTTCCCCACCACAAACCCCTCTTTCTCAAATTCAGTATCAATACCAGACACTCCTCGTCTCTCGCTCTCTCCAGTGTACACAAGCAAGTCTCTCTCTCTCTCTCTCTCTCTCTCTCTCTCTCTCTCTCTCTCTCTCTTTGTCCAGTGTCCACCAGCCCCTTTCCACCAACCGGATACATACATTTGTCGATTGAGTGTTGTGAGAGTGTGCGGGTTCCCGCCTATATATAACAAGTAACAATACTAACTCTGCTCCATTTTCTCTCCCTAACCTCTCTGCACCTTCTCCCATCCCCTCACCCCCTCCCCTCTTCCCCCTCACTCTCAAACGAGACAGATATACAACCTTCCTGGCAAAGCTAACCAATCCGTAACTCGACTGCCTGACCAATTCTACAGGTTAGGAGGGATTCACGGACGTCGACCGTTGTCGATTCCCCAACTCAAAGGTGCCACGGTAGTAAAATAAAACATATGGCTGTAGCAACTCAAAGACGTTTCAGTAATAAACTGCAAGATGTGGCTGTAGCAAATCAAAGATGCTTCAATAATAAGCTGCAAGGTGTGGCTGTAGCAACTCGACCATGCGCCAGCAGTAAACTACAAGATATAGCTGTGGCAGCTACAGGTGTGACTGTAGCAACTTAAGGTGTATTTGTAGCAATTCCAGGATGTGACTGTAGCAGCTCAAAGGCATGGCTGTAGTAATTAAGGGTGCAGCTGAAGTAACTAAAAGGTGCGTCTGTAGCAACTCAATAGTCTGGCCGTAGGAACTTAAAGAAGCTGCTTTAGCAACACAAAGGTTTGGCAGTAGTAACTGAAAGGTGTAGCTTTAGCAATTACTAGAAGTTGCTGTAGCCAACTGAATGGTGTTACAGAAACCCTAAACGTAATGAATAACTACAACGCAAAAATTACATTATAAACACACACACACACACACACACACACACACACACACACACATATATATATATATATATATATATATATATATATATATATATATATATATATATTATATATATATATATATATATACATATATATCTTCACTGCAACGTGGTATTCTTCATGCCTGATGAAAAAAATTAAATTTAGTATTTTAACATTTTCATGACCAGATACATATGCTAAAAGACCAGCATGCACACGAGTGTGTAAAATCACAAAAAATTTCCCAGATTTAAATAATTACTTATAAAAAATTGAGCAATTAACCATTACAATAATATACTTGCATATGTCTCTGAGCTTAACGAAGTTTTTATTATTATCATCATTATTATTTTCACTTAGATCGGAACGCTGAGTCGGTTTCAACCAATGATCACATAAACAATCCACAAAGTATTGCGACATAACTACAGAATAATAGTAAAACTTTTACCTTTAAAGGTTATGTATCGACGTATCTGTCAAGTTAATTTTTATTTTCTTGGCAGGTATCTCTTTTTTTTTACGATTTCTAAACAAAATGCAAGATTTTTTCTTCTTTACCAAATCAGTATGTTAACAAATGCATGTAATACACACATACTCTCTCTCTCTCTCTCTCTCTCTCTCTCTCTCTCTCTCTCTCTCTCTCTCTCGTTAAGGTGTTATGCTTAGAGATATTTGTAACTGGTGAATTCATTTGGCAACAAATCTGTCTGTTTGTCTGTCTGTCTCGTTCTTTCCTCTCTCTCTCTCGCGAGCGCGCATGTAAACAAATAAAGCGCTTTTATGATAATGTTAGCTCACCTTCGCTCTTCCGTAGGAGACCCCTAATGTACATGGTATAGGCATATAAAGATTTGCATAATAACTCGTAGCTAGGCCTATAACCTGTAGCAGTCCTAACGTACGGCTTTCCAATATTCTATTTGCATGATGTCTACACTCGAAAGTGAAAGAAGAAGATTACCTGAACATCGCTGAGACGATATTATCTCCACCGAGGAAAATCTTTGAAGAAAATTTAATGAAGGCTATTGTACTACTACTACTGGTACTACTACTGCTACTACTACTACTACTACTACTACTACTTATGTATATATATAATATATATATATATATATGCATATACTGTATATACACACACATACATACATACATACATACACACACACACACATATATATATATATATATATATATATATATATATATATATATATATATATATATATATATATATATATATATATATATATATATATATATATACAAATTTACAAAGAAAAAATCATTCAAGGTAATAACGCAAAGTAAGTTTTTCATAATCTTTTGCAACAGCTATAATATAGGCCTAACCCCGACACCGGCTTCGCCCCCGTATGAGCTAGACAAACAAATTTGCTTTCACCAACACAGTATTTACAGCATCGTAAAACATTCACTTGAGACACGTTAATTCCGATTCATTTCTTCCCATAAAATGCGACGGCTCGGAGGGAAGGGTAGGGTAGGGGATGGGGAGAGTGTCCGATTGGTGGAAGGTTTGGGGAGGGGCGGGGTTACCCTCCATGGATCTCCCATCTGGCCCCTTAAATCCCTCTCTATCTAGAAAACGTATGGGAATAGGGGAGATGAAATCCTTCAAAGCACCTGGGCACACACACCCAAATATATATATGTATCCAGGGCATAGGCAAGAGGCACAAACACGGTCAATGCTTTCTACGTGCCCCGTGATACATGCCAAGAGCTTAGCTTCTACCTTTATGGTCACAAAGCCCATGATGGAGGAGGAAGAGGAGCATGAGGGAGGGAGGGAGGGGAGGGAGGGAGGGGAGGGAGGGAGGGAGGGGAGGGGAGGGGAGGGGAGGGGAGGAGGGGAGGAGGGGAGGGGAGGGGAAGGAAAAGAAAGAAAGAAAGGACACAGAGACAGATATGCCATTACAATAACTAGAGCTGGCCGGAGGGAGGCAGGAAAATAAGCCATTTAAAAGGGGACGAGAGAGAGAGAGAGAGAGAGAGAGAGAGAGAGAGAGAGAGAGAGAGAGAGAGAGAGAGAGAGAGCACTGTACGGAAACTACAATACAGTGCCTAAGGGGAAAATAAAAAAGGAAAATATTCTACTGATTGAAAAATACTTAAGGCATGAAGATGGGACAAAACTTTTAATAGTTTTGAGGAGGAGAAGTGTACGAAAACTTTTAATTGGTAACTAACGTAATTTCGTTGATGGAATAAAAAAAAAAAACATACGGGAGAGAAAATAAATATCTTCCAAAGAGAAAGAGAGACGATAAACTTTTCATTACAAGGCTGAAATATCTTAAAGGACATAGTGGAAAATCTTATGAGGGATAAAATAATGCACTGGAAACCCACTTTAGAAACTGAATGAAGGCGTATCAAGCTGACATAGCTCATTCATAAGTTCAAGTAATGCCTGATGCTCTAATCAGCACAACCCAGGGAATTTGTTAGATTTGCGTTGTCTTTCAGCTTCAACGACAATAAGACGGGCATAACTTCCCCAAAAAGCAACGGGAACAGTTGTATATGCGTTTTCAGAGATCAAAATCAATAACGGTTTTATTCAAACACTTCCTCCGAATCAGCAACAAGACTTCCTGAGGGAGAGGTGGTCAATCCTTCAGAGGGACATCTCTACAGCACTCGATAATCTGGCTTAAGACGTTAGCCAACCTCCGTACTTGCGGTTGTACTCCTACTTCTTGTAGTCATTTCATGCGTTTTATCTAGAGGAATTACAACCGCCGTTGGCAACGCAATATATGATTCCCTTGCTTTTTCTCCCGTCAAAAGTATTCTTCGTCAATCCCTTTCATGCGCATGCTTTTGCCAGTGATTTAACCCTCCAAATTCCTCCCTTTACTATCAAACAGCCATCATCTGTTATTTCACTCAGTAATTCATCTGTCTACTCCGACCTTCCAAATGTATTCCAATCGCAAACTCGTAATTCAACAAAGCTTACTGCTAACAAACAGTTTCTCACTTTCTCCCTCTCTCTCTCTCTCTCTCTCTCTCTCTCTCTCTCTCTCTCTCTCTCTCTCTCTCTCTCTCTCTCTCTCTCTCTCTCTCACACACACACACACGCACACACACACACATTCACTATTAACTCTAAATTTATAAAATAACGAAGTTCAATCTCTGAACATTTGAGGAGCTTAAGTTCCTTCAAGCTTGTCTTGAGGATATCAAAGAAATAAAATTACTGAACCGGTTTCTACAAAATTAGAAGTTTAGTTTCAGCTTCATAATCTTTTCCTTAGCTATAACTAATTTTTTTTTTTAACTTTCTCGGAATACTGGTCTCTTATCTGATGTACTTCTTTTGCCTCCTGTGTCAGTAGAATCGAATCAAAGGCTTCGTGTGCCCTCCCCGGCGAGCTGTCTGTCTGTCTGTCTGAACGATTTTAGTCACCATTACCTTAAGTTCAAAGAGGAATGTCCCACCTCTCAGGCAGCGACGTATTTTTTGCCAGTTTTTTTTTTTTTTTATTAATATTGCTCATGCTGACTTTTTATTTCCACCAGCCTCCCATCTATGTAGCAAAGTCTGAATTCCTCAGTGAACAAGTTCAGTGACATTTCAGCTTCCTTTCAAGTGGTGGTGGATTATCTACGTCTTCACGGTTAGTCCCTACAATTTTTCCCCTCCGAAATTCGTTTTCCTCCTTTTGCTCCTGACCTAAAATAATAATATGGGTAACTGCCTTGCTCATGAAATCCTTTACACACACACACACAGAGAGAGAGAGAGAGAGGGGGGGGGGTGTCCAAAAAGATGCTATTTTTTTTTAGGTGAACAAATTATCAGCTCTGGATTTATTTCTTATTTTCTGTAGACCTTGAGAAGCTGAAATAATACATGAGGTCCAGACTCAACGGCAGATATCTAATCGTGTCTAAGACATCGTCAGCATTCTTATATTATGAAATTACAAATAAGTTCAAAAAATAAATTAAAAAAAAAATTACTGACACAAATATAAGAATACCACAAAATCCCAGAACAAATTCGTGACGGACAGAAAAAAATCCCAACACAAGAATAGCTCCCAAAACACTACGCAATACTCTTTGCTATTCTTCATTACAAAATGCCTAAAAAAAAAGAAATTAATTAAATTATGTCCAGCAATGTCATCTCATCAATATGAAATCTAAAAAAGTTACTACTAATGAGAAAAGACAGACTCATTAATCATTTAAATTTAAAGTGAAAAAATTCCTCATGATGAAAGACTCCCGAGAGACTCCCAAAAAGGAAAATAAGGTGACAAATCTAATTTTTTTTAATTTCGCTACAAATGGAATTTTTTTGTTTCAATTTCGGATCTACAGACCAAATAGATTACATTGTTGCTATTCGTAATTCCTTCCATTCCGGAAGAATGGATTAGTTGATAAAAATTTCTATGAGAGAGAGAGAGAGAGAGAGAGAGAGAGAGAGAGAGAGAGAGAGAGAGAGAGAGAGAGAGAGAGAGAGAGAGAGAGATTAAAATGATTATTTTTTTTAACTTTTATCAGTTATTCATATTAATTTACCATGTTGACAAACATTTAAAGAGCAACAGAAGAACGAAATGTTGCCTTAACGTCAGCTACAAAACAATTAATGTTAGCACAAGGAAAACACAACGACAATTCCATAGATTTCTACAGAAAATAAGAAAAATTAGTCTGCATGGAACCAGACACATAAAGTATGATTATTATCGTCAAATACTAGCGACAGAACAATAAACATTACTTGTTTTTCACTTAATATTTATTAATAATAAGAAAGCCATTTAATGCTTCATATATATGCCTGTATAAATCCTCTGATCCTCTAATATTATAATATCTACACCAAGTTAAGAGTTGTAACTGTGCCTTCTAATACAATTTGTATTTCTGCTATCACAATTTAGAAAGCCATGAAGACGATTCTGCAGCTCTGGGCTTTCAATCTGCAGATGAAAAAAAAAAAAAAAAAAAAAAAAAAAAAAAAAAGTTTCGGATTACGAAGGGCGCCTTCAGATCCTCAATACCCACAGGTGTGTCTGTATATGCTTCAACGACAGGGCGCCCCTATGCAGGTAAAATCACAGGTGGTCCGGCTGTATTACGATTAATGACCCTATCCCGTTTCTAGCTCGTGTGCTCGAGACGTGTTGTGGAATTCATCGCGTCTGAGAGAAATCTGGAGAAGCGTAGAATTTCAAATGACTGACTCCTTTTTTTTTTTTTTTTTTTTTTTTTTTTTTACTTTAATGGAAGTACAGGTTAAAACAGATGAGAACCACCTCAGCAGAATAATAATAGAGTTGCTGGCCCGCTCATTAATCCCTCTAAATATAAAGGGACGCATCAAAAGGTCGCTTTTATTTTCCCAGGTGGATAAATTAGCGCTTCTGGCCAGACTTGTCTGACACTGCGGACTTTGAGAAGCTGAAATAACACAAGAGACTCGGAGCAAAGACAGTGATTCGATCCCGTCTATAACATACCCCACTGAGATCTATAACACCTGTGCTAAGATCAAGGGAGGATTGACGTGCGCCTGATGCGCTTCACCTGAGATTTAATTAACGAGATGTATTCCCAAGAACAGGTCGGACGGGAGTCTATATTTAAGCATTAAATCAAAGACCATCTGATTTCATTCGACGGTCTGGATATCGTCAAAAAGTAGACCCTGACGATCAAATGAATTTCTTTCTGACTTGACACGGCCCGTCAAAGTAGGTGAAGAGAGAAAGGGCTTCGTGATACGTCTGGTAGATAATCCTCCCCACTCCTTCATTGTTTGTTTCAGCCCGTCTGTTTGTTTTTATCTAGCTGTGTATCTGTACATAACAAGTTAATTGATTTATTTAAAGATTTGTCGCTCGGTACTGCAAAGGAAAATAAAACGAAAGTTTTGCCAATTTACAATTTTTTCCGCTCTTTATTTAAAGGTTTAAATGAGTTTATTTCGTTTTACTATTTTACCTCACTAATCGTAGCACTGCTTTCCCATCAGCATGTTATACACGCATTGAAATGCTGTTACTGTGCACCGACATTTCGTTCTGGATCGGGTGAGCCAAGTAAATTCACTGCTGATAAGATGATGCTCTTGCTGCGCATCTGTACTCTATGTATCCGTCAACCTGCTTTCTTTTCAATTTTTTTTTTATCTTACACTTTTTCATTCTGTCTGTTCAAGTGTGCCAACAGCCTGACTGTCCACATGCTAACTTCTTGACCTTTTCTCCATACCTCACGTCTACATTTTCAACTCAGAGTCTGTCAACTGAGTGCCTTATAGTCTGCTCAGTCTGCTTTCTTTTCGACCCTTCCTTCCAGTATGGCGGTGTCGAATTGGGAATCAACCCCCTTCTAGCCTTACAATCTTGCTTCTCTCGTGACTTTTTTTTAATGGTTTCTACCTTTCTGGCTATTTCTGTCTGACTGACTGTGAATATGACGACTGCGGTCCTACCAATCAGCTTTCTTTCGGATACCTTTCTTGTGTCTGGCGATCTCCCTAATTGTATATCTTCCTAATTGTATATCTGTCCTGTTCTTTTCTGTCAGATATTATCTTAGGACACCTGTCAATCTGTCAAATGATTATCCGTCCAATGACTCCTGTCCCGCCAATTCACGACATTTTTCAGAATATTCTCCATGGTATCTGGATCTTGGCATTTTCGTCTGTCCGTGCTTTGCTTGTGAGCCTTCTCAATCTCTTCTTCTTCTTCTTCTTCTTCTTCTTCTTCTTCTTCTTCTTCTTCTTCTTCCAGCGGTCTGTACCTTTTTATCAACGTTTACGTCGCCGTAAAAATGCCATTAAGCAAACATTTTTCTAACTTATCTTAATTGTCCTTCCGAAGGACCCCATAAAAAGGGGACGAGGAGCATCGGATCGTCGGAAACGTCGCATCTCCGCGCTTTATTCGCCTCGACTCAAAACGAGATTAAGGACAACGAGCTCGGGTCGGTCGACCCTGAATCGAATTCTCTTGAAAAGAATACCTACCCGTACGTGATTTTTAAATGAGCGCTGCAGTCTCTCTCTCTCTCTCCTTTCGAGGCCTTCGAGATGGCAGCTCTTAAAGCCTCCAATGGAAGGAAAGAACTGAAAAAATATATACATATCCTTTAATCCCCTTAGGCCTTCCTATTCGCTTCGTTATCTACAGGCCCCTTTCGTACAGGTGTGTTCCTATAAGCCTAAAAATGCTGCGGGGGAACGAAGGTTGGTGGGGGGGGGGGGTGCGGTTGTCTGGGGGCACTCCCGCCGAAGAATTACCGATAAAAAGGGGTTATCACAAGGGCTAATAGCTATCGCTTCCTGCAGCTTAAATATCTGTCCATTAGGCCGATATCTATGTCGGAGCTCTTACAGGCTTTCGGGATTCGAGTGTGGCGGCTTTCCTTACCCAATTCCTAAATTGTTTGCTGTTGTTTTAAATTATGATGGCCTTTTGTAACCACGGGCTTTTGTTCCCCGGGAATCCCGCAGAATATAAATGAACCTTCCTCAGCAACTCGACATAAAGCATACTAAATAAATCTTACGCAAGTCCATTCCATTTTATAAAAAAGAAAAAACAATTCAATTATAAAATGTATGCTATTAGCTCTTGGTGCAAATCGTTCTCGCTACAAATCCATATAATTAATCTACATGCTGTTTCTTTTAGCATAAAACAGATATCGTTAAAAACAATGCAATCTCTTGAGGCACATAATTAAAATGATTAAAAATATAGTAAATATAATTTACTTTAATGTAAAACAATCATCGTACATATACAATTTATTTCAGCATAAAACTAATGTTATTAAAAATTTTTTATCAAATATGAAAGTAATGTTCTCAAGAATAAACTGGATTATAATCTTATTGTTAAGTCTAAAACCAAGCACTGAAAATAGATGCGTTTTTCTATCAACATACTTAATTAATCAACCATTTTTTTTTACAACTGAGACATAATTCTCATCACTATCATTTATGTGAAACTATTCTTGCATATCCTAGAAGAATCCTACGGCATCCTTGACCTATATACCCAATGATTTCGTGGCCATCATAGGTTCACGGAATAGACACCAAAACGTAATCCAGTGACCTCGAAAACAATTTCTCAAAAAACATAATGGATGTAACATTCCCAAGTAGACAACAAAACAACAATCACATCATGAAATGCATACTCACAGAGAGAGAGAGAGAGAGAGAGAGAGAGAGAGAGAGAGAGAGAGAGAGAGAGAGAGAGAGAGAGAGAGGCAAACAGCAAACCTACTCCGAGTCTTACATCCCGCTATTTACATATCCCTAAACAAACTCGTAAACACCATTACCTTGTAGCCCGTTGATTGATTGCTTCCACATAACGTGGCGCCCCACAAAAGGAGGCAATTGAGCCTTAAACTTATCCACAAAGGAGGCGCAGGTGATATGAGGCGATAATGGATGTCATCCATACAACTTTCCATTTAAATTTCTCAGTCTCTTCAGTGGAGGCTAATGGATGTCTCCCTTATACATTCATTCAGATTTTTCAATCGTCGGCGAAGGATGTGACCATCTTCTTTGGCACAAAATAGAAATTGAAAAAAAGAATAGAAATAAATGTAAAAATGAATCCAAAATAAAGACACAGACAATTAAGCAACACTCACGGACAATTGAAGTAATTACTTACTCTGTTCATATTTTATCATTATAGATACGCATGTTTCATGACTACCATCAAATCATTTGTAAGAAATTCAAGAAGATATATATAGGACAAAAATACACACACACACACACACGCACACACATACATACATACATACATACATACATACATACATACATACATACATACATACATATACATGTATATCTATATGTATGTATGTATCTGTGTGTGTATATATGTGTGTGTAGCACGTGTGTGTGTGTGTGCCAGCGAAACGAAAATCAACACAAAAGGATGGTTAAGTTCCGATTAAAAAAAAAAAAAAATGATGACCTAAACCGTTGACAAACTGTGCTAGTAGAGACCAGTGAAAAGGACATGGGGCTAGCTACTTCACGCCAAAGTATTTGCCCGCAGCTAGAGAGTTCGCGTCTATAGCGGTGCCACCTCCTCAAAAGGAGAAAGATTGGGTATGGTGATATATATTTATATATATATATATATGTATATATATACACATATATATATAAATATTATATATATATATATATATATATATATATATATATACATATATACGTACATATATATATATATGGATATAACAACAATTACAAGAACCCAATATCCGGCAATGCACTTACCTTGAAAAGGAAATGAAACATTCCAGCTTATCACCCGGATGTTGAGGAGATATAAAGTGATGCTGATGGTTGTTTATATCGAGTGTGAGATCACGTAATGGAATGTACAACCTCATGCAAGACGAAGAAAAAAAAATTATAACGATTCATTTGCACTTTCATGAATCCGGGCTGTGAAATATGCTGACAAGAGCTTAAGGCCATGCGCTCGCTAGCAATCTCTCTCTCTCTCTCTCTCTCTCTCTCTCTCTCTCTCTTATATATATATATATATATATATGTATACATACACACACATACGCATATATACAGAATATATATAATGAAGGTGATCTCTCAGCCCATTCAGACGCACTCATGAAAACAAATAATTTAAGCGAGGTTTGATACAGTAACGATAATAGACTAGCCCACTCAGCCTTTAAGTTATAAATATATATATATATATATATATATATATATATATATATATATATATATGTGTGTGTATATATATATACATATATATATATATATATATACATATATATATATATACATATATATATATATATATATATATATATATATATATATATACATATACAGTACATATCTTTTTCTTTTTGTGTGTATATATATATATATATATATATATATATATATATATATATATATATATATATATAAAGGAAGAAAGAAAAAAATTGATGGCAATTAACTTCAAGAGTATAGAAAAGTATCAAAATCGGAATATCCAAAACACCACTGATACACGTCAACGCTCCATTACTACTCGGAAAATTTACAAATGAATCTATCAGTGCGAAAATCAGGTTAACCTAGCCACGGGTGTGTGTGTGTGTGTGTGTGTGTGTGTGTGTGTGTGTGTGTGTGTGTGTGTGTGTGTGTGTGTGTGTGTGTGTGTGTGTAGCCAAATCAGTGGCTGTCCTACACCAGGATAAAAGGTAGTGTTGGAGTTAGGAAGGGCATCCGTACGTAAAATTGAAAAACTACTAAAATCAATTATTATGAAATGCGCCATTCAAGATAGAAACAACAAGATGCTCATTAAAATCAGCGAACCCGACTAAGGGTTAAGCTAAGGAAAAACTGAATTAGTACGGAAATGAGGCAACTGAAAAATTTAGCAAAAAACTAAAAAATCGAAAAAATAAGACGTGTGGGTACAAGTACAACATCCACTCAACTGAAAATATTTCATGTGCGAGTAAGACAGCGCAAAGAAGGCACACAGAAAAACAAACAAAGCGAAATGTCACCAAAACAATAACACAAAGGAATCCGGCATTCTTAACTCGGCGGGGGCTTTGAATAAATCCATGCGTAATTATAGAAAAAGTCGTGAGAATTCATAATTAAAGACAAATTATATACCAGGAACTTGGTACTTTCTTATGATAAGCAGGTGTTTCTCCCCACCTCCTCAAGTCTCTCTCTCTCTCTCTCTCTCTCTCTCACTAATTTTCTGATATCCATTATTCATTTGCTTATTAGTCATTTATTCCCTTCGTACACATAGAGTAACTCTTATTATGATATCTATTATTCCTTCCCTTATTAATCATTTATTAATATAAGCCCAAAGTTTAAGTCTTATTACTCTCTCTCTCTCTCTCTCTCTCTCTCTCTCTCTCTCTCTCTCTCTCTCTCTCTCTCTCTCTAACGCGCAATTTTTCTAATACTACCATGTTTATAAATAATTTCTTTTATATAATAGAAGATCAGTGCTCTCTCTCTCTCTCTCTCTCTCTCTCTCTCTCTCTCTCTCTCTCTCTCTCTCTATTGATTGATCAGCTCATTTTCATACATGAAAATACCTCTTCAATACGAACCCGATGATGCTGATCGGCGGTAATATAAAATTGCTAATGGGACCTGATCAGGCCCTTAAAAGCTTTCTGAATAATTTACTGTTTCAAAAGGAAAGATCTTTTGAATTTTAACTATTTCAATAATTATGGGGAATTACGAGGCACAAGAATTAATAATAATCTAACTGATATGGAATTTTGTAAAAAAGGTAATAAGCATTAGAAACAGAGCAAAATTCAGTATCAAAAAGGCACTTTATCTTATAAATACTGTATCATAGTGTTTTATTCCCGCTGCAAAAAAGATATAAGGAAAGCAACAAACAATAAACAAATCTGACAGATAAAGCTTTAGAAACACTTAAACTACATAAAATGAAAACAGAATTCGGATATGATTAAATGTTCAACAAATACAAGAAATTACCACGTAGATACAATCCGGAAATAAAGGAAATGGGTGGAAAATTAAAAAAATTATAAATACAGGGAACAGAGACAGAAATAAACTAAAAATAAAGAAATGAAAGGACCACATGCAGCACACAGAATGCAAGGAGTTCAAAGGAAAGTGCACACCGTCAAAGGAAGGGAAGAAAGGGAAGCAACAGAAAAACAAACAAGTGGAACTTGGACAAAAATAAACACGCAACCAACGCGTGGTATTTAGAGAAGCAAACACACAAGTAACAAAGAAATTCACACCTAAGTCCGACAATAATCACAGGAAACTAAATAAGAATAGATATAAAGAACACCATTTCATCAAATGATACTAAATGGGAAACACCTATAAAAACAACATATCTTTGTATGTGACTGAACAGGAAGCAAATACACTTCTTACCTGATAACTGCCGCTGCCAAGTCCCTGTGACCGTGGAAACTCACTTGAAAAAACTGTAGGAAATCCTAAGACAATTTTTCTTTCCAATTAAAACTTTGGCAGTTTTAGTCTGCTTCCATTTTCCAACATTACTATAATCTCCAAGTACTTTTTTTTTGTAGTTACCTTCGTGGTTGGGACCCATACTTTTCAGCACCTCCAATTTATTCATCTTCCTTCCGGCCTGGGCTATATACGGGTATCAGGCTGCCCATCCAATCAGCCTTTACATAAGGAAATGTACTTAACTGCTGTTCTGATATTTCGAGATGTTTCAAGTGCACATAGGAAAGTTGGGCCATTTCTTATCATTTATTATAAAAGTAAGTGACACTTGGGGGTTAAAGATGTGAATTGTTTCGCAACGACAATGAATAAAAAAGTAACAAATCACTTCCGAACAAAGACAGCAGAGCCCTTACACAGAATATAATCAGTGCAATAACAGACAAAGATTTTAGTCTGTTATTGCACTGAGTACAGTATATTCTGTGTGCAAGAGCTCTACTGTCTTCGTTTATAATAAATGATAAGAAATGGCTCAACTTTCATATGTGCACTTGAAACATCTCGAAATATCAGAACAGCAGTTAGTACATTCCGGTATGTACAGGCTCACTGGGCGGGCAGCCTGATACCCGTATGTAGCCCAGGCTGGAAGGCAGATAAATAAATTGGGGCTGCTGAAAATTGTGGGTCCCAGCCACGAAGGTAACTATAAAAAAAAGTACTTGGAGATTATAGTAATGTTGGAAAATGGAAGCGAACTGAAACTTCCAAGGCTTGAAACAGGACAGTATTTCATATAAACATGCGTGGCTCCTACACATATTACGAGACCGATTTAGTTAGAAAAAATAATACAGAAATACAAACCAAAGGCTACGCAAAAAACACTACATAAGTTTCAAAATAACGATAAGAATAAACGTAGAACAATGAGAAAAGCCCAAATTCAGCAGAAATCAAAGAATAATTCCAAATAAACAAGTAAAATTAAGTCGTATAAGCAAGGCACAGAAAATTAATAACACTGACGTAACTTCGTAAACAATGCAAAAAATCGACCCTTAAACTTGTACAGAAAACAATCAAACAAAGAAAACTTTCAAATAAGCAATAAATAATTAAAAGCACCCTCGGAAACTCTTTCCAGGTACTTACTGCGATGATGACAAGGGACAAGTTCAATCACGCAATAAACAATAATTTACCTGGAAAAGAAAGGAAAGTAATATTAGATTAATATTAACACATAATAATAACACTAAATACTACTAACACTATTATCAATAACACTAATAATACTATTAACAACCATAACTGTATATTTTATAAAATTAGATAATCGAACCAAACCAATATATATAGCCTACTGAATTAACAAAGTTAATTGGTTATTGCTGGAATCATAATTTTTTTTTCTTTTTTTTGCTCGTGTGGACAAAGGAGGGACCGTGGAATGCTGGGTAGTTACAGTGAAATAAGTGACTTCTTGAAACTTTTGTTCCCCCACCCTGACCCTACTGTGCTCTTATTTTCGAAAATGTATCTACGAAACTGTCGGAGTTATTCTACACCCACATCAGAAAAAGAATAAAAATCATTATTATTATTATTATTATTATTATTATTATTATTATTATTATTATTATTATTATTATTATTACAAGCCTAAAGAGTACACTGACTTGAAATTCATGCTTCCAAAGAATATGGTGTTCATTTGAAAGAGGTAACAGAAGGTAATAGGAAATACAAAGAAGAGATCAATAAATAGAAAAGAAAAATAAATGAACAAAATTAGTAGACAATCGTAAACATAAACAACACCACGCCTCCACACTAAGTGGGGAGTATTAATAATCATAAAAAAGAAAGAAACAGCCTAGTTGACCCGAAGTCTCCCAATCCATCCCTTCTGTCTCTGGTTACCTCAGGTTGCTGAGTAAATAAATCATCAGTTGACATTTTCTTCCCAGCGTACTCGCTCCCGAGAAGCTCGCCAAATCGATGCCAATAAATAGTTTATGGAATGCCGCTGTACATTTACAAAGAGATACAGTACTTCGTTATATTCGTTTCTGGCAGACGTAAGGGGCGAGTCTCTCTCTCTCTCTCTCTCTCTCTCTCTCTCTCTCTCTCTCTCTCTCTCTCTTCCTTATTTTCCTAAGAATAGCTTTAGATATTCATTGGGAACTTGAATTTAATTGTCGAAAATTCTTGCCAAGCTTTGGAAAATAACAGAATCTCTCTCTCTCTCTCTCTCTCTCTCTCTCTCTCTCTCTCTCTCTCTCTCTCTATATATATATATATATATATATATATATATATATATATATATATATATATATATATATATTCCTTCACTTTCAAAAGAATCGATCTAGATATTCACTGGGAAGTTAAATTTAGTATTAAAAAATTCTTAACAAGCTTTGGAAATGAACAGAATCTATCTCTCTCTCTCTCTCTCTCTTTCTCTTCCTTATTTTCCTAAGAATCGCTCTAGATATTCACCGGGAACTTAAATTTAATTGTCTAAAATTCTTGCCAAGCTTTGGAAAATAGCAGAATCTCTCTCTCTCTCTCTCTCTCTCTCTCTCTCTCTCTCTCTCTCTCTCTCTCTCTCTCTCTATTTTCCTTCACTTTCCAAAGAATCGATCTAGATATTCACTGGGAAGTTAAATTTAATATTAAAAAATTCTTAACAAGTTTTGGAAATGAACAGAATCTGTCTGTCTCTCTCTCTCTCTCTCTCTCTCTCTCTCTCTCTCTCTCTCTCTCTCTCTCTCTCTCTCTCTCTCTCCCTAAGGACGTCACTCATGCACATGTGAGCGAAGGAACACTTACAAAACCCAAGTATTTAAACAGTGAAGAATTCATCTTTTCTTCAAACTATTAACCGGTATGATACACAGAATTAAACGTACGCTAAATGTCAATTTCAACCTACAAGGTCATTCCGGCGTTCCTGGAGAGAGAGAGAGAGAGAGAGAGAGAGAGAGAGAGAGAGAGAGAGAGAGAGAGAGAATCCATTGTGGCAAGGAGAAGATGAAATAATGAGGTTATTAGCAGAAATTAAAAGTACTACAATAAAACATAGATAGAATTCAAAAATTATGAAATGTTAGAAGACTGAAGTCTGAAATTAAATTAGGTATGTTGGCGTTATGCATATGAGAGAGAGAGAGAGAGAGAGAGAGAGAGAGAGAGAGAGAGAGAGAGAGAGAGAGAGAGAGCGAGAGAGGAGGAAGGAAACCTATATATTGACAATTAAGCTTAGGGAAGATAACGCAAAAATACGTTATATTTTGATAGGCTATATATATATATATATATATATATATATATATATATATATATATACATACACATACATATATATGTAAATACATATACATAAATATATTTATATATATATATATATATATATATATATATATATATATATATATATATATATATATATATATATATATAGAGAGAGAGAGAGAGAGAGAGAGAGAGAGAGAGAGAGAGAGAGAGAGAGAGAGAGAGAGAGGACATGGAAATGGAACAGACTGTGATCCCTTTCGTGTGGCAGCGGTCAGTCCGATATCTTATTTTCTTCTCAGCCGAAAGCGCCCAATACGGACAGAACCTATGAATTAAATAAAATGCCACGGGACCGACCCCATACTGCGTGACGTCATTTGCCTGATCGCGGTAGTCAATTGCGACAGGAAGGGAGGGCAAGGAGGTGAAGGGAGAGTGATTGATAAAGGTTATTATTATTGTTATCACTATTATTATTTTCATTCAGAACGCACACAAATTCCATATACTGTACCATTCCTGCTATCATTGTTAAAATTATTACTAATTATGCTAACAAAATAATCGACTACAGCAATAATGATAATGGTCACATTACTGTTATTCAAAATATAGAGCCATTCCACATATTCATTAATCTCAAGTAATTTTAAACCGCATCGAACTTATATTAAAAATTTAAGTATGATGCATTACAATGTTATTTATACGTAATATATGTTATATCAGGCACATTATGCTGCTCCACATTTTCTTATTTAAGACTGTGACAGTAATGGATTAGTAAATACATATTTACACTTTCTTTTATATTTCATTATTATTGCTGTTATGCTCACACGTTCAATATTTACATTAGTAATATAATATGAGTCAATAATGATTATTGTCACTGTTACTGTTCAGTAATATTTCATAGAATAATACTCCATTTTTTAATTGAGAAAAACAGAGCCACTGGAAAAGGTATAAATTAAAATGTCAAATATATAATAATAAAAAAAGAAACAAATATATAAAAACACAATCATTCGTACACACATACAGTAGCCTACATACGCATAAATACATATGTGTGTGTATATTTGTACATACATATATACTCGTACATATATATCCACCTTGGCTGCGACCCACTAGAGTCGACCCACTCTAGACACCTAACCTACCTACTCCACTACATAGGTAAACGTAGGCACAATGGGATTTTACTGGGGGAGGGGGTCCATACTCCAGTTGTCGCTCACGATTCGAACATAAGTACGCTTGCTTGGCAAACGAGAACGCTGCCACTTACACCAAAAGGCGCGAAAAATACAAATATATATATATATATGTATATATATATATATATATATATATAATATATATATATATATATATATATATATAGTGTGTATATATATGTATATATATAAAATATAAATATATATTGTATATATGTGTATATAATAAATATAAGTGTATATATGGTATATATATATATATATATATATATATATATATATATATATATATATATATATATATATATATATATATATAAATAATTGTAATAGTCACAATGCCCTCTTAACTTCGTAGATTTAAGGATTTGTAGTAACAATCGTATCCAAAAAGTGTGAAGAATTCGAAAAGTTAAAGGAGCACTGTGGTTATTACAATTATATAAGTATTTGGTAAAAAGTGATCAGCAGATTCTACATAAATGTATACATAGGCTATATAGTATAATATATATATATATATATATATATATATATATATATATATATATATATGTATATATTCATATATATGTATATATATACAAAACTAAAAAATAAAACATAAAAGCGTAAAAAGTAAACGTAAAAAAATGGACAAAGTCTTCAACTGAAATTTTCTCAATGCTTTGCATCAACTTTTTTTTTTATCAATTCCTCGTCAGTCGAAATAAGAAAGGGAGAGCAATTTTGAAGGAGAAGCCATCGTATAAGATTGAAAAGAAAAAACTCGAATTCCAAGGAATCGTTTGAAATGTTACGCTCAAAGAGGGAGGAAGGAGCTTGAGGGAGGTGCTTACAAAGGTGTTTGTCTTTTCCTTTGAGGGGGAATTGTTGAAAGAAAGTGATTTCAATTCTGAAACGAAAAACTGAAAAGAAAAGAAAGGGCGTTGCTGGAAGATGCAGGAATCGAGAGGAAATGTGACACTTTCATAAAAAAAAAAAAAAAAAAACAGGGAAGGAAATGGTGACACTACAGCCTCGTTGCCGAACTTCTCATTTCCAAAGGTCTTTTATTCCTAACACTGTTGGACTTTGCAACATATTCCTAATTGGAACCTCAAAAGTTAAAGTGAAGATATAATATTACTACCCTAAAACAAATCTCCTTGTATTTCAGTAACATAATTTACTTACGTTTTTATCAATTTATCTATTCATTTGTTTTTTCTTTTTTAATAACAGATGTCTCCTTCCTGTATTTTCTATTGCCTACTATTATTTCTTTCAAATGAACACCATACTCTTTGGAAGCTTGAATTTCAAGTCAATGGCCCCAGTGGGCGTGTTCCATATGAATAGGGTTTATGTTCTGAATAATAATAATAATAATAATAATAATAATAATAATAATAATAATAATAATAATAATAATAATAATAATAATAATAACTGATGTCGCAGTGCCATGGGACACCAGAGTAGATGAGAAGGAAAGAGAAAAAACCAATAAGTATCAAGACCTGAAAATAGAAATAAGAAGGATACGGAATAAACCAGTGGAAACTGTATCCGTAATAATAAGGAACACTAGGCACGATCCCAAGATCCCTGAAAAGGAATCTGGAAAACTAGATGCCGAAGTAGCTCCAGGACTCATGCAGAAGAGCGTGCTATTAGAAACAGCGCGAATAGTGAGAAAAGCGATGGACTCCTACAGAGGCAGGATGCAACCAGGACCCCCATCTTATACAGTAAATACCACCCAGTCGAAAGGATGACTGAGATAGATAATAATACTACTACTAATAATAATATTGCTACGATGAAGAATTTCATAGCACCCTCAAGTTTCAAAATAGAAACGAAAGACGATGGTAATGATATGAAGACTACTACTACTATTAGTACGAATAAAAACAATAACACTCATAACATAAATAAATAAATCTACAAACCCAACGAAATGAAAAGTCTGATGAAGCCCAGCAGGCCTCCTCAAACCTCCCAAATTCATAACCCACGAGAAAGCTAACACAGGCCTCGAACAAATCCCCTTCTGTGAATTCTATCGTTGTGGGAGATTGAGCCATGGGGGGAAAAGGGAATTCTCCACGGCCCTATCGCGCCCACAGAACACCAAACGCCGCCCGACTCCCTTCCTCTATTAGCCGGAGAAGGTAGTAGTTGGCGGCTATGAAAAATGCTTCCTCTACAAGTCATTACACACTAATGCATTCCAAACGAGATGGTAGCTGGAGGAATGATCGGCCTAACGAGAATTCGTGGGTAGGTGGTCATTCCTCTTATGGGTAGAGGGAGGTTAATCAATCTCTCTTTCCCTCACTCCACTCTCCCCTCCTCTCCC
>NC_089752.1:33001383-33006383 GCF_040412425.1 Macrobrachium rosenbergii
TTAGCACCAGGGGGACAGGGAATCTCGCCTTAATTGATGTCAAAAGGGCAGTAACGAACTTGCATTTATAAGAAAACTACAAGTGAGGGAATTCACAACGAAGAGCAGACAAGATGTGCCAAAATGGTTTGTGAGTACTTACTCACCTTTGACGGGTTTGCTCAAAGATGGTTTCGGTGTAAAAACGCATGGCGTAACATTCTCATTCTCTCTCTCTCTCTCTCTCTCTCTCTCTCTCTCTCTCTCTCTCTCTCTCTCTCTCTTTAAAACCACAAGAAATTTACAAAATGGAAAAAAAGGCTGACCTCTAAACTTCACCATTTCTTTCTGGTTAAAAAGTTATATTAGACTTTCAAAAGGCTGAAACTGATCCCTGACCAAGGGCAAACATTGCTGATTGGTCGCCGCCCAAATCATGTTCATCGAGCGTACTCGAATTTTTGTAAGCAAAAAAATAAATAAGCAAATAAAAGTTTATGAGATGAACGAAGAGAGACTTGAAATACGGAGGAGGAAGAATTAAGGAAAAACTGAGATCAATATATCAGTTTAAGCTCATTAACGAAAAAAAGTCTCCCCGTCAACTTGAGCACAATTCACAATTTCCAGTGGTCCTGCACATCTGAGTCAGTGACGTACAAGTAGACAGACAAACAGGCAGGCAGACAGACACACATTAAACTCTTTAGAAAAAACTGGGAAACAGAACCCAAGAGGCGATCTTCGGACTGACCGACCCTCGTGGTCGCCATGAGAAGCGTTCGAGTGTCCGGTAAACACCTTCCAAAACCGGTCAATTATTGAAGCCAAACAACGCCTTCCAGAGTGGGCCGTATTTGGTAACACTGCAAATAAGGGGTGGGGGGAATAAAGATGAAGGAAAGGGGTGAGGAGGGGAGGGGAGGGGCTGTCGATTAGATCCATTCGCTCCAGAAGACGTGTCAAAAAGGGACAGAAAAAGAAAAAAAAGGGTGGGTTGGAGGGTGGGGGGAAGGGAAGAGGGAGGATGAGAAGAGCTAGAAGCGCAGTCTGCCAAACGTCATCTCAAAAGTCCAAAGAGTAAATTGCCTTTGAGAATCTGTCGTCCATTGAGGCCCCGAGACTGATAAATAGACTTGCAGTAAAAGGTTATCCTACAATAAGCTCTATAACTATATCGCGAGGTGGAAAAAAATAAACACAAAAAAGAAGAGCCATCCATATTTGTAGCTTCGGAGGCTGATGGATGGTGGGGAATTAGCCAAAGATGAGGGTAAAGGGGAGTGTTGGGGGGCGGGAGGGCGGGGAGGAAGGGTTCTAGCTCATCCTTAGTAGACGGAGCAAGGCCTTCGAGGAAATGGGCGGGATTGTCAGCCGAAGATACAAGTCAATTTCAAATGGGAGAATCAAATCCCTAATTCCAAACTGGGAATAAATTATTACCAGTGTCACGTGGGAAATACAACAGCTCAATTTCAAATAAAAAAAAGTAAATGCTGAATTTCAAATGAGAAAATATTAATGTCCACTTTCATACAGCTAAAAATCACTGCTTTATTTCAGCCCATCAGCAAAACCGAAATGCAAAATGCATGAAATTTCATTCAACCCTGCAACAGCTTTCATAACTCCCACTCATTAATTATATCATGGCTATACAGATTAAGCAAATGTATTTGAACTTATGAAATTAACCCCTTTTCTTTTTCGCAATGCATAAGCTAAAATAAATGAACCAAGACTGACTACACAAAATGCTGAACCGACATAAATCGAAGGGAGAAAAAAAGGATGCATTATAACTATATACATCAACACACTGCACCCACAGAGAAAGTTCACTTGACAGTTTCATCACTACCTTTCTTCGTGTCCAAATGCCTCATCCTTCACATTCTTCCTTTGCGCCTCGCCTGGTATCATATAGCTTGATCGGCAGAGAACACCACATCCCTCAAGAGAATTTTTTTCTTTTGAATCTCAGTCTCCTCCTAAGGAACCTCACAGTACACAGCATCCTTTCATTCTGTGCGCAACAGATATGAAAAATAAAAAATAAAAGCAAAACCATCTCGCACCTCTTGTGTTCATGAAGGTTTATATAAACTTTATATGGGCATCCAGTCTTTATAGGTTAACCCGTTTGTATACCCCGATAAGTCAATTTCCACAGCGTAACTAGACAGCTTCAAACACGAACGCACTACGTATATATATGTATGTATGAATATATATATACATATATATATACTGTACATATAATATATATACAGTATATATTTGTGTGTATATGTATGTATGTATGTATGTATGTATGTATGTATGTATATATATATATATATATATATATATATATATAACAGACATACATATATGTATGTGTATATATATATATATATATATATATATATATATATATATATATATATATATATATATATATATATACACACACACATATATACTTACCATTTTCAAACAGGCTATTCACAAAGCTGTCATCAACACTTTTCAAGACCGTTACTGAATCAGAAAATTCTTCAGAGACCAAAAATCTCCATAATCTATTCATCTCGTGCATAAGCCTAGATAATAGACTTCATCAAGAAGTTTAAAACACTTATGAAAGGGTCAGGCCTTGGAAGACTGACTCTGAGCTTTTAAAAAAAAAATATTTTATAGGATAAAGAAAATTACGTTCCGGTAAAACGAACGTAATTTTAGAAAAAGGAAAATTTCAAAGACCTTACTTCATGAAAAACTTGAGTCTCTGTAAGTTAAAGTTTCTCGACACGGGACGAAAATTCGGCAAAATTAGCATAATTTGGGAAACAGATAAAAGTAGCTTTTGAATATGAGAAAAGTGCGTCAAACATATTTAAAAACTATCATGCAAAATTTACTTTTGTTCTTCCTTCTCTTCGCTATTTATTGAACAAATTCCAAAATCCCAATACATTATATATATATATATATATATATATATATATATTATATATATATATATATATATATATATATATATATATATATATATATGTGTGTGTGTGTGTGTGTGTGTGTGAGTCTGTGTGTATGGGTGTGTGTGTGTATATATATACGTATACAGTATATATATAATATATATATTTATATGCATATATATATATATATATAATTTATATACTGTACATCATATAAAACATATATATATATATATATATATATATATATATATATATATATATATATATATATATATAATACATATATCACTAACAAGCCCTTTACTTATTGAAGGGGTGACCTCAATGATTAACAGAACAAATCGCTAACACGTTCACCCTTCAACAAAGGCGAATCATCTTATTTGACAGAGCATTACGAGAAAGCCAGAGGACATTCAGCTCCCCAGAGTAACGAAGAAGAAGACTCGTCAAGCCCAGACGATAACAGAGCCTCGAAATGACTCAGTATTGGCAATCGAAATAAAAATTTATAGATGACCTGAGGTGAAGTTCAACTAACGGTCGAGTAAAACCAAAATATTGGGCTTATGGGCATAACGTTAAACAGCCATTAATTCTCAATGCACTCGAGTCATCTTCTCTCAGCTAGGATGACAATTTCATTTGCCCAGAGGTTTAACCTCAGAAGTATCTTTTAATCTAGATGAACGCTCTCTCTCTCTCTCTCTCTCTCTCTCTCTCTCTCTCTCTCTCTCTCTCTCTCTCTCTCTCTCACACACACACACACACACACCATGCCGCAAACTATCCCTTTCTTTCTCTTTTATCATAAAGACCAGAAAAATTTAAATAGGAAAACTTTTACCAAGAATTAAACCAAACACATGCGCTCTCTCTCTCTCTCTCTCTCTCTCTCTCTCTCTCTCTCTCTCTCAGTCCAAGATGACTGGCCTAATTGGAAAAGAGCGCCAAGAATTATAACAAAACTTGTACACTCCTCTCTCTCTCTCTCTCTCTCTCTCTCTCTCTCTCTCTCTCTCTCTCTCTCTCAGTCCAAGATGACTGGCCTAATTGGAAAAGAGCGCCAAGAATTATAACAAAACTTGTACACTCCTCTCTCTCTCTCAGTCCAAGATGGCTGGACTAATTGGAAAAGAGCGCCAAGAATTATAACAAAACTTGTACACTCTCTCTCTCTCTCTCTCTCTCTCTCTCTCTCTCTCTCTCTCTCTCTCTCTCTCTCTCTCTCTCTCTCCAGTCCAATAAGAGTCAGAGGTATCGAAAAGTAATCATCGAAGACGTGATGTAAAAAAAACAGCGCCTAAACGAGCCTGGAGGAACGACAGGAATGTCAAATAATTCATAACACAAAAAACTTCGAAGCTCAGTCTCCTACTAAGCACCTGGTCGCAGGAAAGATCGCAATTGACAGAACAGGTCGCAACTGACAAAAATTGGTAGCAATCGAATAAAGGTTTTAACCTGCATGGGAACTCGTTATTAGCAGGAAAGCGCATCAATCAAGTCAAGGTCAATGTCGACAGAATACTTCACAAACTGACAGGTCACCATTTAAGGGAATGGTCGTATAGACGGCAGAGGTCTCAACAGAACGGAAGGATCTCAATTGACAGAAACGGTCGTAGTCGACAGGAAACACTCTTAATTCATAAAAATAGTCGCAAACTGACAGGTCACCAGGAAACACTCTTAATTCATAAAAATGGTCGCAAACTGACAGGTCACAGTTGATGGGAAAGTAACCGACAGCGAAAATGGCAATTGACCGCCTAAGACGGAAAACAACGAAGAGACAGGTCTTCCAGGTTTCTTGACAAAAAAATAAAATATACTGTAAATTACATTATAAGCTTAAGACAGTACAGAGCCTGCAACTATCAGGGAAAAGGTATCTGTTCCTTCACTGAAGGAATAAAAGAACAAATTCTTAAATGCAATCTTTAAGAAGAAAATTGGTAAAATAAAAAAAAATGGTAAAATGAATAAGCAATGCACAATATTTCTTTCAGTATAAAACTGAAATCCTCCTGAAAATCCCATGCATATAATTTC
>NC_089752.1:33008883-33018883 GCF_040412425.1 Macrobrachium rosenbergii
GGGGAAAAAAGTCAGAATTTCAGGTAACTTCATAACTTCGGGTTGACTTAAAAACTTCATTACCGTTTTACTGAAAACTCGATGTCGTTTTCAGAATAACGCAGCCAACTCACGGGATGACATAAATATCGCCCGGGCTGATATTATCAAGCTGCTACCTTCAGAACGTGTAGGAATACGCATAAAGGTGCGCGCGTGTCTCTCTCTCTCTCTCTCTCTCTCTCTCTCTCTCTCTCTCTCTCTCTCTCTCTCACACACACACAAACGCACGCACAGAGGAGAGTAAGTGCGAGCAAATAACTCATCCTCGCGCATGATAATTCACGCTGAATTTATGATGAACCGGCGCGCATTAACGCGAGTATTAATTTCGACAAATGGCTTTCGGTGCCTAAGTATGAAATTATCAACTTAGCACCTTCACGACGACCGAATATTAAAAAAGAAAATTAGATGTTTCATGGGAGGTAGAGATATATGACAAGATGAAAGGCTTCTTAAAAAGAAAGAGAATGAGGTGTGAATAATTTTATGAAATGGAGGGACAATGATCAAAAAGATATTTCATACATACATACATACATACATACATACATACATACATACATACATACATACATACATACATACATACATACATACAAAAACAATCTATTACGCGTGCCAAGTTGTTTGTAAGGTGGCACCGTTTAAACGTTTAAAAGTGGGATATTTACTTCTATCTCCCCATCAATGGAATATTGAAAAACAACAAAAATCATAACGGGTGTAATAATAACAGCAAGAAAAACTGCTTTTAATGAAAATAACGTGAAGATAATCACCGGGGTATGGTATTCAGTGTTGAGTCAACAGTCATATAACCGAACATTCTTTTAACAATATCTTAAATATTAAAAAAACATTACATATGGAAAATCTGATCGACCTTCTTTTTCAGCTTTCCAAAAAGATTGATCAGATCTTTAAATGTCATGGCAATAATAATAATAATAATAATAATAATAATAATAATAATAATAATAATAATAATAATAATAATAATAATAATAATAATCATATCGACAAAAAAGGCTAAAAATAATATCCATTTAGAATCACCAGTTAATTAATAGTTCATGTATTAATCATAAAGAGCCCAGAAACAATGACAACAAATGATGGTTTGTTTATTGTTTATATTTCGCGACAATCAAAACATCCTCTCTTACTGACGTGATAAATACAGCTGAGTCGAATCGATTATGATTTTTTAAAAATCAAATTACGTCATAAAAGATCAAATGGGCTGCTTGTATGTGTTCACAACACCTTCCTCCCCCCCCCCCCACACACCTTCCAATGCTCATGAATGCATTAAATAACGCGACTAAACTGAAAAAGAGTAATTGATCACAAGGTCACAAACCTTCAAATGAAATGTAAATATCTATTTTTAAAGCCAGAGGCCGATAGGATGGGCAACCTAAGGCCTCATGTAGCCAGGACAAGGAACAAAGATAGAGAGAATCTGGAAACAAGGCTAAAGGACTTCCACTTGAAAGATGGAAAACTGAACGCTATGAAAGAAAGTCCTTGGCAACAGAAAGAAAGAAAAGATAACAAAACCTTTCAAGCAGATGATTTTTTATTTCTTATAAGTAATGTGGGAAATGGTGGACTGACAGCTATCATCATGCCGCCTGAGAGAAGGATAGACCTTCTCAATATCTTTTCAATCTATTCATGTGGCATAAAACTTAAAACAAATCGCTTATAACACTTTTGACGTCCAGGGACAGATGACAACGATCATCCCATTTATCCAAAGAGGGATGGAATGTTTTTTGGGAAAGGAAGGTAGTGTCGATGTTTCCATTAGATTACCTTTGGCCATTAACACCATTAAGATGACAAGGGTAAACGTAATGGACCGGCGTAATAAGAAATGGTCGAGGCGCATTATCCCCACCATCCGAGACGCCGTGTCGACTCAAACGACCCTTATCGCTTCTGGGAAAGACTTTGATGAAGCTCCTCGGTGCGACATGGAAAATTCAGAATGGCGCTGCCGTATGATTAATATGCTCATAGATATAGATAGAGGCTTCATTTATAGCACAAATGGTCAGTCTCCTCAGACCGGCCACAAAGAATAACTGGGCTTCCAAAACACGCACTCACCTGGTCGGTAAAAGCTACCTGGAAAGGTGTGCCGTAACTCGAACCAGCCACAGTGAAAGAGAAACCTACGTACCTGAAATGCGATGAATTTGCTGAAGAAGAGGCTTACTGGATTTCAGCAAAGCCTGTAACATTAGAGTAGAGATTCCATCATTGTCTTTATCAACATAATGTTATTTCATATAAGATAGATGTTTCAGAAAGAACCGAGGGCACTCGCAGCCACATGCCTCCTGCAACAACAAGCAATATTCATAATCCTCATCATTGTATTAAATCATCACCAATTAGGAACGCGCACGAGGACATGGATAACGAGAATTCAAAAGGGAAAATGAGGATTGCAAGAGAGCGAAACCAACCGCCCTTGCAAGACAAGCGTGGGCACAAATGACCAAAACAAATGCTTTGGACACGGACGGCCATTCTGCCGCATCACCTCATCCTTTGCACCTCTTGCAACATCCCACTGCAGAGAGGTGTTCATCAATCCACCATTACCAATCACAATTCTCTCAGGTCTTCAACATTCCGGGTGTAATCACTGCGTTCATTAATATTCAGGCAACGTTCGACGTCGCTTCGACTTCGTTAACCCCTTGAGCGGTTTTCTGTTAGCCATCCAGGTGCTTGGGAGGACGCGTCAGGTGACCTGAACACTCACCGCCAGCGCATTCTTTCCATTCTTTGCTAATCTTATCCCATTCAATCTGCGATTTGAGTCGATTCAAGTCCACAGAAGAAAAATACAGCTGCTGCGAAACCTTGAATAAAGATCAAAAGCCTCTGTAAGGTTTACATATGGGAAGTGTGCGCTCCAATGAGGCCAGGCAAGTAAGGAAATACAGATGTTCAACGAACCTGGCTTCTCCTCTTGCATTTTAGCCAGCGTCTAAAACTTATCAACAAGATCGCTGTAAAAACTTAAGATTAATTTCCATTTCAGTATAAGATCAACCGTCCGCCAGAACGGGATCTTGATAATCGAGCTGCCGTAAAAGAAATCGTCCAAGATTTAATCATCAAGTCTTTACTGGCGAGCATTCTCCCGTCATAATGTTTTATCGCTCGTAATAAATTATTGCTTTGGACCCAGTGGAAGTCATGATGCTTAATTTCATATTCTCACATGAAGAACCCACAGCACGTGACATTTATCATGTTTATCGATTTGATTACATAAAACAAGAGTTACAGTGGTACATGGAAATAAGCCACTTCCTCCGAATGCATTTTAATAACTAGTGTAAAAACTCCACTATTCAAAATGTAAAGAGGTGCACGGACCTTATTCGATTTTTTTTTTTATTTAGCTGGAGTACTTTTACAGAGTGCTACGGTAGCATGAGAGAGAGAGAGAGAGAGAGAGAGAGAGAGAGAGAGAGAGAGAGAGAGAGAGAGAGAGAATCCCCAATATTTAACACTGACAACTATCACACAAATGAAGTAATCACTAGTGAAATAACTGTTATTACATTCATCCATTGCATTCACCGAGATACGGGCAGAAGCATTCTCTCTCTCTCTCTCTCTCTCTCTCTCTCTCTCTCTCTCTCTCTCTCTCTCTCAATATAGATATGCTTTCCCAATCCCAATATAACGATGGACTCCGAAGCATCGTACTCGTTACAGCTCCCAGGAAGCTCCGACAAAGTAATTACGAGTGGGAGTGTTTGCGTCTTGTTATACAAACAACAATACCGTCTGTATTCTCAACAAACAGGATAAACACGAAGAGAGAGAGAGAGAGAGAGAGAGAGAGAGAGAGAGAGAGAGAGAGAGAGAGAGAGAGAGAGAGAGAGAGAGAGAGAGACTCAATCCTCAAAGTATATATGTATTTAAAATTGTAGATCATAACCCACACGAATTTTAGATTTACATTCTGAGACGTCGTTATCTATTTATTTATTTATGTATTTTGCCTAAAGTTAAGCGCATTGCATTTTAATGCAACAAAAATCAACATTCATTTAGATTCAGCTGAGCTGGTGCCAGAGCGGCCTCTTGCATCCTGAACAACCGGTATATGAATAAAAAAAAAATTCGAGCACTGAAAGGATTAAGCGAACTCACTGCAAAATTTACTTTCGCTTATTCCTTTTTACACGTCATCGAAACTGGATAAAAATCAAACGTGATTAGCGGAATATATTCTTCAAAAAGTGGTAAATTTAAATGACCATGAATGGGAATATAATCACAAAAACAACAAAAGATGACCTGAAATTTTCCCAGGGAACAATACATTTAAAACCTCGCTTAGATAACCGATGAGAGAGAGAGAGAGAGAGAGAGAGAGAGAGAGAGAGAGAGAGAGAGAGAGAGAGAGAGATTAAATAAAAAAAGCCTATTTATTCCTAACGGACAAAACAATTAAAGGTTACCATAAAACGAGTACAAAAAAAAAAAATCCAATTAGCAACGTACCAATAACCAATCCTTTACATCGTTCCCCATCATCCAACAGGATTCCCCAAACATCCCTGAAACTCCCCAGGGGAGAGGACAGAACCTTGGGTCCCGACACCCTATCTTAACCTAGCACTTATCTCGTTGAGAATCGAAAGGTATATACAGTATAGCCCAAGCTAAGCTATATTCCCAGAAAACCCAAGGTTGGGGGGGTTGAGGGAGGGACCAGGGGAGGGACAGAGCAACCAGCCGGGCCTTTTTTGGGGTCGCACTGCGACCTTATCTTATATTTAACATATAATTTATCACCTACTAAATAAACGGAGGATTATAAAGTGGCAAGTGCTATTTATCTAACACTTTTTCCCCCGTCCCCGAGCCCAGAACGGTGTTTTGACGGGGGATGGAAGGTATGCGTGAGAAGTTGCACGAGGAGAGAACAGTGGGAAATGCATAATAATTTACTTTTCATTCTCGTTTTCATTTTTCAAACAAGAGAATAATCAAGGCCAAATAAAGTGAATGGCTTGTAATCAAACTCCAGGTTAATTTCAAGGATCATCTAGTAGCTAGCTTTCGATAAACAGCTACTAGCAGTAAAAGGGAATCGGAATTTACCCGGATAATTTGGGCCTATCTTTTTCTTTTAGGCGTCAATTTAATGGTACAGTCCCTACCCTTTATTATTATTTTTTTTTAAGGCTCACTAGACCCAAGTGGTTTTCCAGGATGTCTAAATTTCAGGACAAGTCCAAAAAATGTACCTCGTAAGTACCCCTGCAGTAGGCCTACTTTTTCATACAATATTATATTTTCTACACGAGGATAGCGAGACCGGCATGGTTGCTAAAATATAATCGATCACAGCAAGAAAATGTGTAAATCAACGGAATTCTCTTCCTGCTCATGTCGCCACAAACCCACATATTGAAAACTGGTGATTTACGAAATACAAGGAAGAAATTTTAATTCCAGTTCCTGGAAGCGAACGATGTGAACAATTATTATTATTATATTATTATTATTATTATTATTATTATTATTATTATTATTATTATTCAGAAGATGAACCAAAGAAACCGGTTAGCCACTGAGTTCGCGACTACTCCATAATAATTTTGATAATGCAATGTGACCAAATCTGGAAGAATTATCTTTTTATTGTTCTCTTTTGGTTCTTGTTCTTTAAAATTTCAACCAGTGCTTTGTTTAACAAGATATGGAATACCATGACATGACGCATATAAAATATGCAAACAATTAATAAGCAAGAGCAAAAAGGGGAATATTTCTATTTTAATCATTTAATAACTACTGCAATATATACCTCCAAAAATACATATAGTACACAATTCTGAAGCCTTACGTTATGAATGTTTTCGAACTGTAACCGTTTCGACCCAATACATCAATAACATTTAACGTACTTACAAACGTAGCTTCGGTGTCATAAGTTAATAAATCCAGTACGGTTCCTCAAGAGCAAGAGCACCCAAGAACAGCTGGATGATACACCTAAAATAGTCTCAAATCACCACCTTAAATTCGACCAAAAACAGCGACGTAAAGGCCATCTTAGATTTCCTTTAAATACAGGATTATGAGAATTACCGAGTTCAAACAAGTTACTTAGTATGACAAAAAATGTGTAAAAAAAATAGCTACGAAGTGCATTTGGAAAAAGGACTTTACTTTTGACAAAAAATCACTGTCGCGACCATCTTGAGAACTAGTCAGGTCAGATTAAACTGAACTGAGCTAAAAATCTGGGTGACGTCACCTATACCCCCAACTGACAGTACTGGAAAATCCAGTTTAAGAGGTCCTACTTCCTTTTTATCACAGGACTTCAGTGAACCGCCTCCAGGCATCTCTCAGATCTGAGCGCAGATGGAACGCAATACTGTAATTACACATATGCGCGTTCATGCGAGTGCACACGTTGACTGAGGCCACATCTAACAGTCACAGCAACGTAGACATGTGTCTACCAAAGTTCTATAAGAACAATCGGAAAAAGGGAGACGGAAATTAACATTATAAACAGAAACACAGACAGCTTTTATTATTATCGCTGTTATTTTAATCATTATTATTATTATATTTTATTTTATATGCAATCCGGTACCAGTTACTGTCTGTCTAATATATCAGGGAAAGAAAATGAGAACGATATAGAAAACGGGTAAGGCTTAGGCTAACCCAGTAAGAAGCTAGAGACGAACCTCTCCAAAGAAAGACCACAACAGAAGATGGAATTATTAGCATTATAAGAGTTGTGAGATAGGTAGATATTAACATAACGTGGATCTAAAATCCTACCAACTTTACAATGTTAAACTGGCTACAATTTTCAAAACAATAATATTGAAGTACTGGTTAAACTTAAGTCAAACACAAAGAAATAAGGAACCGGAGGCTATCGCGTAAATTATTCTAATACAAAGTAACGACTCACTAAATAAACAAATCAGTGAGCAAATCCAGAAACAATTCAACACTAACTTAAACACACACTCCAGTCCTGAAAAACACACAATATATCTCTATAAATGAATAAAAAGATTAAAAAAAAAACCACGAGACTAATTGCCTATACGTTATGGCTAAAAAACGCCTAACCTCGATATGCCATCCATGAGAGACTCCTGTGCAAATTTAGGGAGGGAGGGAAAAAAAAAGAAGACTGTAAATTATTGGTTTACAAGTCTTTGCCCCCGTTTCCAATATTTTTTGTTAGAAAAAGAAAAACACTATACACATGGCTACTGAACAGACTAATTAGCACTAGTGTCGTTCACTGGACAGGGCATGCATTTTTTAACCTGTTTTCATTTGTGGGCACATTCTCTTGCAGAGACGTTAGCTTCAGGATGGATAACTGTTGTGCTAATATATTAGTCTAGCCAAATTTGGATACTTTTTTCGTGCAAAAAAAGACCATGACAGGCACTCTTTCTTGAAATGAAGCCATGACGTAACTAGAAAGTATGTAAATACATTTATGGTCTCAGGTAATGATAAACACACTTTTGAAAAGATTCACGCTAAGTAACTCGGGGGAAATACAGGGGTAAGAAAGGAATTCCACAATCTAGACGAGAATGGGATAAGGAATTGATCAAATCGTTTCACCACTGAGATCGTGCTTACATTACGTATCCATGCATTTTTGTATTAGCTGCATTTTAATTAAAGGCAACAGATACGTTGAGGACACGAATGAATAAAAACAATAACTACAAAACATACTCCAGGTCTACAAGAACCAAAAGAAAGGGGAAAATTTAAGCGTTTGACACACGAAATAATTTCCTCTAAACTTTCTTCAACTCAAAAGATCTAAGTGTACGTAATTTCAAACACTCGGCCTTTTTAGTTTCTTGTAAAAGAAAACTATTGTGCCGGCTTTGTCAGTCCGTCCGCACATTTTCTGTCGGCACTTTTTTCTGTCCGCCCTCAGATCTTAAAAACTACTGAGGCTAGAGGGCTGCAAACGGGTATGTTGATCATCCACCCTCCCATCATCAAACACCAGTAGTTTTATTTCATTTAAGGTTATTTAGCCATATTCGTGCTTCTGGCAACGATATAGGGTAGGCCACCACAGGGTCGTGGTTAAAGTTTCATGGTCCGCGGCTCACAGCATTATACCAAGACCACCAATAGACAGATTTATTTTCGGTGGCCTTGATTATACGCTGTAGCGGCTGTACAGAAAACTCGATTGCGCAGAGGAAACTTCGGGGCATTTTTTTTTTTTTTTTTACAAGGAATTCCCAGACAGAGAAATATATCAGTCACTGGCAAAATATAACCGAAAATTCATGTAAAAGTCGACATTCTTTGGGAAACGCTAAACTATATGAAGTTCAGACTAATCTCTTCTGTAGAGGAAGAAATGGCAAAGGCGACTTAGAGTAAGCTTCTTTGCGTATTACGGCAAGCGAACTCATACAAAGTTTGATATTTTCATATAATTATTTCACAGGACCGGGCGAATTTCCTTACACGGTAAAGGGACAAATAAGAGTGCACTGAAATGGTTTCATTCTTAACAAAATGAGTGAATCCATAGGTAAGAATCCTTTTTGTCATCCTCACAAATACATAATCATCAAGAGCAAAATTTTGTCATCCACAATTCACAGATAAAACAGACAAATATTTACAAAATCAGAGTCTTACCATACCATAATTATGGCACATAATATGAATACTACCATACGCGTTAGAAATTGGCCTAGTTAGTATGAAAACATGCGGTAAAGAACTACAGACTTGTATGCTCACTACCAAGTGAGAAGCTACTTTACACAACAAACTTCCCGGAAGTCAGCCATATTGATGCCATAGCAAAATTACTTAGCAGTGGAAACCGGAATCAGCTTAAATTTCAGCAGCTATCCAGATGGTAACGGTGACCGACAGTAAACGTTCCATTATTTTTCTAGAGCTGATGTTGGAAACCGAGGTCTTAGGAAATATATGACGCGAAATAATGCTATTACCAAAAAGCTGATTAATAATAGTTAGCCAGGGGGATTTTTTCTTGAGTGAGGGACAGAAACTGGAGGAAGTTAAGGTTAAAGAAGTTCCACAGCAAAAGATAAAGACGGAAAGCAGTGCAGCCAGTGGCCGAAGCGATGTTGCAAGTACATTTCAGTCTACGATACGCTGCACAAGGCATTTGTAGGGGGTGCACCAACACACTGTAGAAGGTACTCCACTGTAAGGCAGATGGAAGAACAAATTTGACTATTTTACCATTAATAAGTAATTTGAAGATTACACATCATAACTTAGAAGGTAATCCTACATCAGCAACAGCCTTTAGAGCTTGTTTTTTTTTTTTTTTTTTTTTTTTTTAAGTAAAAGGCGATGGAATTGGCAAATAAACCCCCTAATCTAGACCATACTTTTGAAGGAAACTTGAGAAAAGTGGAGCAAAGAAAGTGAGAATCTTAAAGCTTGACAGCAAAGAAACAAAAGGACTGCTGGTCTCCAAAGAATAAATGCGAGGACTGGCGATATTCCCATTAGTACAAAAAATAACCTATCAAACCATTCGAGAAATTCTCATAAGCAAACATCTAAGCTATTCGTCGTAGGATTCGAGAAGCTCATGAAACCAAAGCCGTACTGTTTTACTGTCATGACTTGCTTCATTTTACACAGAGAGGAAGGTCGTTTTCACGCCTTCAGGCCCACCTAACATGACTATACGTACATGTGCGTTGTCAGCCTCTCTAACAACGAAATACTGCAATATATAACAAATTGCATGAATAAAGCAATGATAGTATCAACTGCTACAGCAACACTGGCACTCATCTTCAATGATAATATCAATACTGTAGTGCTGTAAAATCCTTAATTCATTAATAATAACAACAACAACAACAACAACAATAATAATAATAAT
>NC_089752.1:33023883-33031383 GCF_040412425.1 Macrobrachium rosenbergii
AACAAATGCTCCATCAATCACAATGGTGTCAAAAAGCTAGATTCCAACAAAGCTGCGTATTCAGAAAAATAATGAGAATAGATAACGATTAGTTTTTTATAAAGCAAAAATGAAAAGACATTCCCCAACAGAGAAACTGTCTGATAATAGGCTAAACCATTAAGTAAAAAATAACGCTAAATATACCGATGACTAAAGCCTATTTTTCAAAGGAATTAATTCAGAATAATTTAAAGGAAAGGTAACCGCATAAATTAAAAAAAAAAAAAAAAAAATTGTAAATGCGCCGAAGTTTCTCCGGCGCAATCGAGTTTTCTGCACAGCGTATTATGCAGTATGAAACTCTCAGCCACGGCCCATGAAACTCTCAACCACGGCCCATGAAACTTTCAGCCACGGTCCGGTGGTGGCATGTGTCGGCACCTACAGCGGTGCCAAAAGCACGATCATGGCTAACTTCAACCTTAAGCAAAATAAAAACTACTGAGGCTGCAACTTGGTTCGTTTAATGATTGGAGGGTGGGTGATCAACTTAGCAATTTGCAGCTCTCTAGCCTCAGTAAGTTTTAAGATCTGAGGGCGGACAGAAAAAGTGCGGATGGACAGACAGATAGCCATCTCAATAGTTTTATTTTACAGAAAACTAAAAACTGCAACAGTAGTACTAAGGACGGCCAAGTAACTCTCAAAATGTATTTTTCAGTTAATTCCTTCCCAAAATTCTAAAGACTAGGCAGCGGCACGTACATCTCCCTCATCTGTTACACTTAGATTACCGAAATTCTATCCTGACGGCTAGGTGTTCAGTTCACCAGGAATATAATTCATGCGGTTTTACGGTGTGTACCAATTTTACGGATCCACCTGCCCGTAGAGAAAGACCGCATTCCTTTTCTCTCTCTCTCTCTCTCTCTCTCTTGCGTTTCTCTTTCGTTAGGGTTATCTCTCACTCTTTACGTTTCTCTTTCGTTAGAGCATCTCTCTCTCTCTCTCTCTCTCTTTACGTTTCTCTCTCATCAGGGCACCTCTCTCTCTTTTAAGTTTCTCCTTTGTTATGGCATCTCTCTCTCTTTAAGTTTCTCCTTTGTTATGGCATCTCTCTCTCTCTCTCTCTCTCTCTCTCTCTCTCTCTCTCTCTCTCTCTCTCTCTCTCTCTCGTTACGTTTCTCTTTCGTTAGGGCATCTGTCTTTCTCTTTACGGTTCTCTTTCGTTAGGGCATCTCTCTCTCTCTCTACGTTTCTCTTTCGTTAGGGTCACCTCTCTCTCTCTCTCTCTCTCTCTCTCTCTCTCTCTCTCTCTCTCTCTCTCTATCATTAGAGTATCTTCTCTTAGTCATATTTCCTCTTATTATACTGTCTTTTCTTCCTCTTCATCAATTCCTAACTTTATTCAATTAAGGCTTCTCGTCTTCCCCAGCGGGATCCTCTCTGACACATTCATTTTAACTAAACATCTTATCAATATTCCAATGACCACCATCACTTTCCTTCTTTTCTTTCCGAAATCATCCTCTTTCCGGTCCCAAGCCCCCTTGCATAATATCTTTTCAATTTTCCCCTTTCATGTCTTCCTCATACATTCTATATTATTCCTCAACTCTTCTCCTCCCCTTCCGGCTAATTGAAAAATACTAATCGGCCATTCCTGCACCGTCTATTTACTCCTTCCCTTTATCACGTGCATTCCATTTCCTCCTCCTCCTCCTCCCCTTCCTCCTCCTGGGGAAGCTCGTTAATTAGTAATCTGAGCAGTTCCCAGGTTCCTTCAGGACAGTCACCCCCGGCTCCCCAACCCCATGCCCCTGTGAAGCCATGATCAAGAATAAAGATTAAAAAATGTCTTTTTAAACAAAAATTAAAACTTAATCCGATATCGGAAATACTTATGCATAAGTCAGCACACGCACATGCGTAAGTACCTCAGATGAATCCGTTATAAAAAAAAATTTACATCAAGATATATTTCATATACAAATATTGAGAACAACATCATCTGATACAAAAGAATAAAAAAAACCCTAATTCACAATGTTAAAACTCATGTTCAAGTGCAAGCACACACGCACACACTACAGCACATTTATCGTGAATTTAATCGTCCGTGGCGCTTGAGTACAGGTGTCTCATTGAAAAATTCTCGAAGGCACGGACTCAATTTCATGCACCAGAGGGTGGTACGTAGACGACAAAGAAAGTAAGAGAAAAAGTCTAAGTTCTCTCTCTCTCTCTCTCTCTCTCTCTCTCTCTCTCTCTCTCTCTCTCTCTCTCTCTCTCTCTCTCTCTCTCTGTATATATATATATATATATATTTATATATATATATATATATATATATATATATATATATATATATATATATATAACTGAATCACGAAAATATGGAACGTGATGAATATATAAATAAAGACAAAGTCCATGAAGCTGGATTTTGTCTTATATATATATATATATATATATATATATATATATATATATATATATATATATATATATATATATATTTATATATATATATATATATATATATATTTATATATATATATATATATATAT
Source organism: Macrobrachium rosenbergii (assembly GCF_040412425.1). NCBI lineage: Eukaryota > Metazoa > Arthropoda > Malacostraca > Decapoda > Palaemonidae > Macrobrachium > Macrobrachium rosenbergii. Next base: position 33,026,437 of record NC_089752.1, read on the forward strand.
ATATACATATATATAAAATAAAGGTAGCTCATATAAACACCAAAAAGGGTAGATTTTACAGCGTTACATTTGGAAGACATCTGTCTTCCTCAACTTTCCGTTTAGGAAGACAGTTGTCTTCGAAATACAATACTGTGAAATCTATATATAGGCTATATACACACACACACACACACACACACACATATATATATATATATATATATATATATATATATAGATTAAGCCCTTTGTTGGCCGAGTCGGTTGAGCTTCAGACTGTCATTCGATGGGCCGGAGTTCAATTCCCGCGGCCGGCTGATGAAGAGTTAGAGGAATTTATTTCTGGTGATAGAAATTCATTTCTCGCTATAATGTGGTTCGGATTCCACATATAAGCTGTAGGTTCCGTTGCTAAGTAACCAATTGGTTCTTAGCCAAGTAAAATAAGTCTAATCCTTCGGGCCAGCCCTAGGAGAGCTGTTAATCAGCTCAGTGGTCTGGTAAAACTAAGATATACTTATATATAGATTAATATATGCATGTATAAACATGATATCGTGATAAATCTTCTACACGTATATACTGGCTGTATACAGGAACATATACTTTTTATCCCTAAAAAAGTTCTCCGCTTATCAAGGAGTGGCAGGCGCGTTATTAAACGCCCTACGGGAATAGCCGTTTCCGGCGTGAGCCCATAGGCCTATGGAAGAAATTACTGCCAACAGCACCAAACGTCTATATTAAAAATTGGTTGCGATTATATTAGTAGATATTATTATCATATTATTGTCAACATATTATAAACATACAAGTGATTGTAGCAGTGATTAATAATAATAATAATAATAATAATAATAATAATAATAATAATAATAATAATAATAATAATAATCTATATCAGAACACTAAAAAATAAAAGACTGGATAAAAATTTGAGTATAAAAATAGATCACTCAAAAGACGAGCGAATCTCTACAGCAATTTAACATAAAGGCCCACTATTAACCCGCTATTAAAAGTCTTAATATTTTCCCAGACTTAGTGATACATGTAAATCTGCGTATCAGGCAAATTCAAAGACAGCTGATATATATCCTAAATTCTTTATAAGACTGAGTACGTTCACCTGTCAATGGAACAGGTGCAACTGAAATAATAACAATATGGTTTTTTTCACCTGACGGACAAATACAGAATACAGAATATTGTAATTACTAAATTTTCGTTCACCATTTTAGTTGGATTTTTCAACATTCAGTTTTCAAACTGGCTCTATTTATTTCGTTTCAGATAAACATGTTTCAGAAACAGAAACCATCAATTAAGTTTAAAGGAAGAGCAAGTCTCATTACTGCTAGTCTGACAGCCCATAATTCTCTACAGTAATCAGTAAACAAATAAATTTACTATCAATAAACAACAGACACTAAAATAATCATAAGCGCCACAGGAAGCTGGTCCAGCAAGGTCTTTCTACAGTTAAACAATGTGTAAGTGATTTTTCTTCAAGCGTAAAGTACAACTATAATTTTTTTTATCGAGGCCTTTATAGAGCCATTTCACATACGAGAAATATACATTTTAAGGACTCTAAGAGATTTATATATATGCATATATATATATATTATATACTGTATATATATATATATATATATATATATATATATATATATATATATATATATATATATATGTATATATATATATATATATATATATATATATATGTAAAAAATCACAGTAGTTGCACGTGACTTCAGTGTATACACTGAATCCCACAGGAAAATGACGGGTAGAAGTTCAGTACTGAACTTCTGCCTGTTATTTTCCTGTGGGATTTTGCTTATATATATATATATATATATATATATATATATATATATATATATATATATATATATATATATATATATATATATATATATATTATAAATCAGGCGCTGAAAGAAAGCAGGTTTATGGGGGCTTTTGACTGCTATTGTGACTCTACTTTTCAAAAGCACTGCCAAAAAAGACAGAGAAGAAATGATCTCAGATGCCACAAGATATCTGCAGTAACCCAGAGAGGGCTTTAGGAAACTACTATGCAAATGTTTTTCAATAAACCTGATGAGGGATACAATAAGAAATACGTCTCTTAGGCACTAAAAGAAAGTGAGTCGGACGAAACCTTTCGAGACAGCTAATCACTGCTAACCATTGTCAGACAGAAGACGATTACAGGGGGCTTCTGTCAGTCTCCTGTCAATGGACAATTACGCGACCTAGCCCGGGGCTGGGCAGTTTTTCCCTTGCGGTCCTACCTCCGTTTCCTCAAAAACAGGCCTAATGAGAGAACGGCAATTCTGAGAGGAACGTGGGTTGGAGAGAAACGCAGGCTGGAATCTTTTATTCCATTTCACGCGTTATCTCGCTCTGGAAATTCGTTTCCAGTCTCACTGAAGTTCGCATATTTACTTATTCAAAAAAGATATGCGAGTTGAAACAAATTCAGCTTTATTCCGTTACATTTCTTCGTTAAGAGCTTTCATTACGACGAAATGTATTTTCCATTTCGCTTCAGTATTTCTTTTACCCAGATAATATATTTAGACTGAAAAACAAAATCTGTATTTTACTTCGCACAGAAATTATTGTTGAGAAACATTTCATACTCAACTGATTGCTTTCATTAGCGTACTTATTTCTTCATGGTTGTCTGACATCTTATTCTGTTTCAGCAAAGTGCAAAGCACCACATTGTACACTTCGTAAATAAATTCCTAGAAGCATTTTTATACATGTAAACAAAAAACTCTACTAAAGTCAGTAAGAGGAACTTTATATGAGTAAACAATAAATACAAGTTCAATTTTTAAGATATAAACGGCACGTAATTAAAATATCTTTACAGCTTTGTGTACTCTTCACTTTACAGCAATAACGAACACATCGCTATCATTTCTACCTTATTGTTAGTTATCATTATTACTTGCAATGCATTCGAAAACCTTTCTCGGTAAAGATTTGTAAGGCGAAGAGAGGTCAAAATTAATATTACCCAGCATCTACAAGCTGCAGATTTCCTGTAAGCAAAGTCAGTGAACAAGATGATCCATTGCACCTAATTTAGTGCCCCAAACATAAACTCTCTCTCTCTCTCTCTCTCTCTCTCTCTCTCTCTGTTCCCGGCAAGGTGGAAAAGGTCAGTGAAATTAACACATTTCACCCACTGACATATGGAGTCTCCCTCATCTTTATTTTCTTTTTTCAGACTTCATTTTTCTCTACTAAAATGACAGCGAGTTAATAATGTTGGGGGAGGAAGAGGAGGAGGAGGAGGAACGAGCAGCCTAGGCCACCAGTGTCCACGGCGAGGCGCCGCTAATGAAGCCGTGACTGAAAGTCATGTGATTCTACATTCACTATGTAATTAAATCGAAGCGAATTGTTGGATTTTACAGCCATCGAAGGTGACGGGAACACGATCCTCGCTCATCATCCTATCACTATTAAAGTGGGCTACTACAGCATCTACAGCTCCTCGGGCATTTAGGCTACGCCGAAGAAGTTCAAGGTGGTTAGGTCCGACAGAATCGTAGTAATGATAAATCGTTTCGGGTGTAATAAGTCGATGACATAATCTTCCAGGAAAAGCGAAGGGTACCTTACTCAATATATATATATATATATATATATATATATATATATATATATATATATATATATATATATATATATATATATATATATATATATATAAAATACACACGCTATATATATGTGTGTGTGTGTGTGTGTCCGTGGCTGCGTGCATTGCATGTCACATAGAAATTATATATAGTATTCAATATTTTAACCACATCTATACATAAATCTAAACACATGCGCACATACCCACGCACACACATAATATATATACATATATATATACATATATATATATATATATATATATATATATATATATATATATATATATATATATATATATATATATATATATATATATATATATATATATATATATATATATATATATATAAACCCAAAGCTCTCCGCAAAAGTCGAAAGACGAAAAGTTGATCAATGTAATGCTGGAATTCGATATGTGGGCGAAAATTGACAGTGAAAGCCACCTTGTGGTTGACTGTGGGAAATGGACTCTTATGTGGGCTATCTTACACCAAGCCCACGAAGTATCGCAGTTTTAATTATAGGTCGCTAATTAATGGCGAACGTAGGTCGCAAATACGTATGGGTTATTAATAAAGACGCATGCGGTTTAATTAAGAATAGTCTAAAATGGAAGCATATATAATTCTTAGTGGCAGAAATTCAATCATACACCCATTATAAATCGTTGCTGTGTTTTAGTAAAACAAAAAGAAACGCAGCAACCACAATAATAATAATAATAATAATAATAATAATAATAATAATAATAATAATAATAATTGTAAAGTTGACTTCATCAGGAACCAATATTACTGAACCGCATATGAGCAAAATAGAATCTTCAGTTAGCGCAACCAAAGTAATCTAAATAATACCTTATCAAAAGGAAACGTCATCAAGGTGGATTCGGTAGGCTACAAATTCCTAATACAAAACCGAAGCCTATAGGTTACACGATAGGAATGCATATAAACCCTTCATTCAACCTCAACAATGTCCCAGCCTAGATTTACGGAAAACCTCTCCGGTACCGTAGGCCTAACTCTCTCATAAATATTACCTGACAGGATTAAATTAAGTATTTGTCGTTAGCATATTTATCATTCTACTTTACGACCAAATCCGGTCAAATTCACCGTACACGGGTATTCCAGATTTGAGTAATCTGTGGTTTTCAACAATGAACCTACTGAAATGTTTCAAAACTCGTCGTTCTTATAGGTCTTCGAAGTGGAAGCCTTATGCAATGAACTCGCCCTAATTCGGTAACCAAAATGGACCATCAGTGCTTGTTTAAGCGAGTTT
>NC_089752.1:33036383-33053883 GCF_040412425.1 Macrobrachium rosenbergii
TAAACTCATTCCTGAAAACTTACTGAAAACCGGAGGGCTCTACCCTTCTAGCTCCACCCTCCTTTTAGTCTATATATATATATATATATATATATATATATATATATATATATATATATATATATATATATATATATATATATGTATGCATGTATGTATGTATGTATGTATGTATATGTATATATATATGTGTTGTATATATATATATGTATATATATAAAGGCTAAAAGGGATGGAGATATATATATATATATATATATATATATATATATATATATATATATATATATATATATATATATATATATATATATAATATTATATATAGTGTGTGTGTGTGTGTGCATGTGTGTGTAAGGTCGAATAATAGTAAGTTAATAAAAGTAAAATAAAAGCAGAATACTGAGCTTTAAGGGTTCAAATACGATCATACTAATGCAATGACATTCATCTTCTGAAAAAGGCCAGTCAGATTAACATGTAAACCTAAACTAAACATGCTGGCGATTCAAATTTGGTGTGGGTTGGGTTAATTAGGGTCTCTTAAGCAAACGACAGCATCATGATAATGTGTATGGAAGAGAGGAACAAAGTTTGCACAAAATGCAGTAAGACAGACAGACAGACAGACAGACACAGTCCCACTAAATTCTCACGAAAAGCAAGAAGTTTTTGAACGTTCAAAAATAAAAAGAAGAGAGTCTAGACACTGAATTTACTTGTACAGCCTCGAGAATATTAACAATGATAAAAATATAGACGAATAACAAAGGCGTAAAATGTAAACAAGGCAAACTCGACAGGACTATTACGAGCATTCACAGAACACAGACTGAATTTATAGTACAAAAAAAAACTACTAAAAATAAAAAAAAAATCGCACTGAATTTACATGAAAAATTACATTGGGACATTTTTCCTTAGTAGAGCCAAATAAAATAGGAACATTATATGTTCTCTGCTAATTCTAAGAAATGCAAGTTGAAAAGCCTACGCCCTATCTGTCAGTTAAGTTTGACCCACAACCCAGATGGAGACTGACATATTTGAAAGGAACGGCTTGAGCTGCAAATGGCGAAGACGGACAGACAAGACTGACAGTTTATAACACACAATTGCGAGAGCCAACGTCGAAATGCGACTATCTGAAATTAAATTACCCAAGACATGACTGACTGCGAATTTCTACCCCGTACCTTAGCATACATGACTATGGCCAAGAAACATCACTTCTGAAATCGAATAGGTTACACTCTTGAAACATTAACGAAATGGCGGAGATCTGCACCACGTACGTAATCCCCTCTTTAAATTCTGCTCAGTTAAAAATATAATTTCATCGCTCCACAAAGGGAGGACCTTGAAATTATGGTACAAAAAAGAAAAAAACCCATTATCAAGTAAATATTGTTACTGGTAAAAAAAAAAAGGATAATAAAAGGAAGCCGAATTTTCGCCCATATAATCCTAATGTTATAATAAGTGATAGAAACTCCCGCTGCTGAAAACCCGAAAAAAACTAATTTCACATTACCGTCCGACATGAAAGAGTAATAAAATCTGAAAGATACAAAAACAAAATTGCAAAAAAATCCGTTTGCGAAATGAATGGAACAGCGCATTCCAACAAAAGCTAGGTGAGAAGCGAAGAGAGATTCGGAAGATACTAATTAAGATGTGAGAAAAGAAGAGAGAAAATGAAATAACCTCATACCTGAGAAACAAGATTAACTTTCAGCGTCCTCAGCAGCCCGCAAATAGTTGAAAAATCTGTCAACAAATTATTCGTGAAATATCCCTGACTCTTAGCAAGGAATAACCGTCACATTCCAACTTATTAGCTAGAATTATGACCAACGTAAAGGCTAATTAATGAGAGGGGAGCACTAACAAAAGCTTTATAATTAGCACAAGCATAATAATCCAATGTTCAAGATCGGGACAAAACCTCAAAATTTAAATGTGAATTCATCGAGAGGCTCGGATTTCAACTCCTACCAAAAATATAATCTAATCGTCTCACGGTTTCAAAGCCTGCGGTATACACTGATACAAAATCCGCAGAACTGAACTAAACTCCCGCCCAACTAAAAGCCACTTTAGAAATTGAATAAACGGCCTATTTAGGTTTAAAAACCTATCAGGCTCTAGCAAAAAAAGTGCACTGAAACTGGTAAAAGAGGATCAGGTGGAACTCAATAACCGAAATTTTTTATAGTTTAAAACCGGTAAAATAATATCCAAACTCCTGCTTACTGAGAGAAAAAACTATGTTAAGTTTGATTCCGCTAAAACTACCCCAAACCTCCGTCAACTAAAACAAGAGAGAGAGAGAGAGAGAGAGAGAGAGAGAGAGAGAGAGAGAGAGAGAGAGAGTAGAAGTACGCGTTCAGCCCATAAAGGAACATTATAAAGCATAAGACACCTTAATTGGCACATCGCGTGACACAACCAGGTGGTTTTCATGAACCTGGATGAGCGGGTTTGTTTACGCGGCTGTCTTGGCCCCTAAATCCATGCTAAACAGCTTTATCTTCTCTCGACTGTCAACCATAAATAACAGCAACGCACACAAAAGCCCAGAAAGACATACGGAGGCCCAAGTACTTGCAAGGCGTAATGACATACCGGCATAAATGAATATGTGTGGATGTGTGTCAGCACATTATTCCATAAATTTTTAACTTTATCTTTAAAACAAAAGGTTAAATGGTAAACGCGTTGCGGTTGATTAAAACCACTGTTACGCATAACCACAAGAATGCGACAGCAATCATAACGAGGCATCAGGTGACGCCAGCAGTGAATTAAATCATGATGAACATGCGTAAACAGTAGTAACAAGGTACAGCTGGCATTTATGCATATGGAAAATACATATAAGACGTAAGGAAGACACCACAAACATGTCAATGCACACACTACAGTATGCATATATACATACATACATATATATGAATATATATATATATATATATATATATATATATATATATATATATATATATATATATATATATATATATATTATAAATATATATATATATATATAGATATATATATATATATATATATATATATATATATATATATATGTATGTATCTTCCCCATACCTCAAAGTCTGATCACACGGAAACGTCTTGTTTCCTGATTAGCCTAAGTCCATTGTACTCCAGCTGACCTAAGCCTAGGCAGTGAACTGGGTATAGGTGGCCAGAGAACCGGAAGGATAAAATCTAACAGAGACAGGCTTATGATGATGATGATGACATATATATATATATATATATATATATATATATATATATATATATATATATATATATATATATATATATATATATACGCTGTTATCACGCTTACGCATCCTAGCCTTTCAACAAACCTCAAAATAAAAGTAGCAACTTACATGCTATATTCCAAAGGCTAACCAATGTCTTTATAAAAATCAGCTACGGAACCTAGCTTACTCAATAAAGCACTAATAATACTAACAATGATGATGAATAAAGCACCAACAATAATAACAATGATGATGAATAAAGCACCAATAATAATAACAATGATGACGAAGTGAAATCCACGATTATCTATTAGTAATGGAATCCATTTATCACATTACGTTTTTCCAGTGAATGATAACGGTTCTGCGAAGCATTTTCGTCGAAATAATACTACTGCTATTACTATTCCTGACAAGAATAACTCGTGCTAAAACAAGTAATAAAATAACTTTTACCGCAGATATTTCGATAATGAGAAAGGTAAAAAAAAGCCTATGATTCTTTATGTGCGCTTTCCCGGCACGATAAGAATCGCGCATCAGATAAAAGAGGACCGTAAGTAAAGAGCTGCCCCCCTCCCCTTCATCGATACATGTAATTATGGTCTATCTTTTAGTTATCTTATTGGAAATCTCTCTCTCTCTCTCTCTCTCTCTCTCTCTCTCTCTCTCTCTCTCTCTCTCTGTAACACGTTTATCATACATAATTCGAAAGTTGAAGCATCCATATGAGATTATATATGTGTACCGTTATATGTATATGTATACATGTGTGTGTGTTTGTATTCATATATATATATATATTATATACATATATATATATAAATATATTTATATATAGGCCTATATATAGCCTATACAGTATATATGTATACATAGTCAGCGTGCACTTGTAAATGTGCGCACGCGCATTCATGTACATTTATTAAAAAAGAAAAACTATAAATATGCGTATCAAAAATCGCTTACGCACTCAAGCGTGAATATTATAACGGGAAACGGAGGACAGCTTAAACACGAAGAATTTTAATATCTCTATCGATATTACGTGTTATCAAAATATTCAGCTCCCCAATATCACGGGTATGTTAACGAAGCCCAGCAACATCAGCCTATTAGCCGAACGTCACTTGTCATACTTCCGGGACATGTTCAATTACATATATGATATGAAGTTCCTCTCTGAATCGTCATTTCTTGCCTTAAGAAAAACAAACAGCCTTCGATGTTGACATCATCGTAACTTTCTTCTCGTCTCAGTTTTACTCTTTTATCATACATGGGTAAGTTACACGTTCAGTCACTGCTTTTAGATGTCGCTAATAATAATAATAATAATAATAATAATAATAATAATTCTCTAAAGATAAACATTGCATACACACACGCACACACACTAATACACACACACACACACACACACACACACACACACACACACATATATATATATATATATATATATATATATATATATATATATATATATATATATATATATTTGAAACGTATGTATGAATGTGTGTGTGGTTCCCCGTATAGACTAACAAAATACCATAGAAGCAAAGCTACACGTAAAATACCCGTAAACAACGTAAGACATTAAGAGTTTCTCGATATAAAAAAGGATTTATTATACATGAATGCAAATTCAACTTTCCCGTTATGTGTACATGTATTAGGTTACACACACAAACACACACACGCACAGACATACATGACGACTAAAGACTGAAGCGCTCCGAGCCGCCTATACAGCCTAACATGTTTGCATACAACCGGCCATATTTGCAAAGATAACCGACGGGGCTTCAAAAACTCGGTTTCTCTTTTGCCATACACGGAATTAGCAAATGGTGGACCTCTTGTTAACACTGGAGCAAAAATAAACAGGTAAGTGACCGACGACTGCCAAATCATCATACCATTTAGAGGGCTGATATAGGCCTAGATTACGAGGCGGGTCTTAGGAAAATACAGCGCCCGGAAGACCCTGGCTTCCTTTGTTCCAACGTCTCAGCGCAGACGATTCTACCAATCTGCTAATATGATATGAGAGGGAGAGAGATTCCATGAAGCTGACAGTGAGGGGTTGACTAGAAGATAACATATATATATATATATATATATATATATATATATATATATATATATATATATATATATATATATATATATATATATATATATATGTGTGTGTGTGTGTGTGTGTGTGTGTGTGTCTGTGTGCGTGTGCGCGTGAGAGTTCCAAAACACCAAAATGCGCAGATCTGGTTCCTTGCAACAAAAACAAAAATAAAAAAAAAGAAATAAATATACCAAAGCTTTTACGCATAAAAGCATACATTCAGCGTATCCTTTATCATTACAACATAAAACACTACATTATGCTTAATTACGCACATACATACGCTGAATCGCAAGAAAAGGATGTTCTTTAGCCTAAAAGTCTATACCATAATCAATCTTCGTGGTTACGGGTTACCGACTGACATCAGCGACCTGCCAATATCCCTTCTGAAACGAAGCGCCGTCTGGCTAAGTTAAATAAAAAAAAAAATCGGCGAGAAGATTCATTAGAAATATACCAGATACAATAACTGACTTCATCAACTTCTGCTTTCTATCCATAATAACCAGGCAAAACGAACACTGCAAGCATTTGCAGGCAGTCGGATGCTTCCTGGATCACTCACAATCGAGCAGTACGACTTGAACACGCAACGGTTTGTTAAAAACAAAGATCAACTGATATCCAGCCATTATCGACCATGCAAAAAGTGCGTCTGATTTGAAATATGTCCGTGTCTTTTCCGTTTCCTCTTTACTCTGAGTTCAAGTATCAAATTTTTATAACCTAATACGCACCCAGTCTTGAGAAGCGCCCTGTAAAATTACTGAGCCATAACTAAAAGGCTCTCAACCACGGATCATAGCGTCGATGACAACGCACGTTAAACATTAGGTTATAGATTTAAAGCAAGCAATCAATCATCAAAAGAACTGCCGGCGTACGAGAAGACAGGCATTGTAACTCGGATTATAGTTGTCAACAGAGAATCGTTATCGATGTAAATCAGCGACAGGAAAAAAAACTGATTTCATTGAGAAAATGTGTGAACGTTCAACGTAAGTCCTAGGGCCACCGTTAGAATCCCTGAAAATCGTGTAAATCACAATCCTACAAGAAAATGACATTCAAGTGAAATTCACAACGCTATGATGTTTCCGCTTTGGAGTAATGCAACTACGAGGCTCTTTTGTTTCAGTTAAGCATTTGCTGAAATTATCCCAACCAACCGATTGAAGCAGAGGCTATGCAGGGTAAAATGGCATCTCAACAACAATGGTCATCTCTGACCAACGGCAAGAGAGAGAGAGAGAGAGAGAGAGAGAGAGAGAGAGGAATAGTTCCAAAGGCCTCGCCTAATTGTGTAGTACCCAAAGCAACTTTGGGCGAATCCGAGACCAAATACAACTTCGTTAACAAAGACTTGGATCGAAAAGCTGGTGCCGTTCCCCATAAAGCGAGCAAATTAGCAGGATTACGGCTGGAAAAAGTTTCTATCTGGAGATTTTTTTCATTTACTTATCATTAAATATGCTTGTTTTCGTGCGCTTTTCGATTTTATCATTTTGCTATGCTGTTTCTCTAAAAGTCTTCCCCTCCCCCGCCCCACTGCTTCAGTCGTATAATTTTTCAATCTTACAGCTTATATAGGCTAGTTTTTTTTTAAGAGATTCCGTTGAATAAAAGAATTAACAATTCGTTTTCATCTACACAAGCATTTTTAAATTTTTTGGAGAGTCATCGCATACATTTCAAATTCCCATTTACTGGTCTTGTGCTATGAATTTTCATTCTGTCATTTACTCGCGCACTGTCACAGGGTTCTCTCATTCCTCTCTTATGGGGATAATTTGCCTTGGAAGTTCTGTGTAGTCGTTAATACTATGCATTCGTTGTAAACAAAAATAATGATAATAATTACGATAACACAATCTCTTCCCATGATTTCTATGATTTCCAAAACATAATATTACATTTATACCGAAAACTATTTTTTTCCCGGTTTTCAGCTATAACATTATGGCAAAATCCTGTAACATCAGAGGGGTTCAGTTACTCAAGTCTGATTATTACCAATAATAATAATAAAAAAAATTAACAGCCGAAATAAAATTAGTGCATTTATCACCGTGCGCTAAGACATTTCGGTTAAAATATATTACCGCCCCTTAGGTAACCTGAGGCCATCGGAATATCTACAACGCCTGACAATTCATCAAATATCCGCTTCGGTTATATCGGGTCAATCATGCATAAGTAGAACCTGATACGGTGTGTTTGTACGTACAACTTAGCTCTGAATCCAGCAAAATTAACTCACACTCTCCCCTCTCACTTACACATAATGATCCCCAGCTCCAGAAAAGGTAAATGCACCAAGAAATGGAATTAAATACCGATAAACACACATACACACAAATACAAACACTTTATCTGTTTTTAACAAACAAGGTAGAACTTTCAACTTTCCTTTCATAACCATAAGCTACAACGAAGTAATCTGCTGATTTTCCACATTTAATCTGCCATGGTAAAAATAATAACAATCTGGTGCGAATTAAAGTAGTGTATTTAGGCTTGATGCTGCAAAGGGTGTTTTAAACTCTCTCTCTCTCTCTCTCTCTCTCTCTCTCTCTCCGAAGCACAATGCGATCATATACTCGTACATCATCTGAGTGCCTAATAATAGTAGAATCTTGGAGATATTCATGATTATCATACTCATTAGCAGCAATGATGACATTAATACACATCATAATCCATCAAATAACTATAATAACAATGATAATGGTCAAATTCACATGATACATGTATTTTTAATATTAAGCCTTAATAATAACCTGTATGCCCTCATTAAAAGAAATACATGAAAGTCATTGACATTACAATAGAAAATATACAGCATTACAATGATATTCAAGTGCAGAGACGCCTCTTTACCATTAATAAGAAGAAGAAGAAGAAGAAGAAGAAGAAGAAGAAGAACGCTCAAAAACACAATTAGTTCGTATAAATGTACCACTCTCTCAATCAATCAATCAAAAGCGACATTACTAATTTATCAACATCTTTAACTTCCCGTGCTAAACTCCTTTCTCCCTGGCTAATTAATAGAAAATCCGGAACATCTGTTACGGTCAGTTCGAAGCTAAGGAGCTACAATAGGCCTAAGGTTTGAAAACCTAACCTAACCTGGAGTACGGTTACAGGGCAAGAGCCCTCCAGTTACACGTATACAGGACACAGTATCCTACAAGTTTTGAATCTGTTTTGTTACCAACATTTTTTTAAGCATTTCTCTCTCTCTCTCTCTCTCTCTCTCTCTCTCTCTCTCTCTCCCTCTCTCTCTCTCACACACACACACACATAATATATATATATATATATATATATATATATATATATATATATATATAGAGAGAGAGAGAGAGAGAGAGAGAGAGAGAGAGAGAGAGAGAGAGAGAGAGAGAGAGATTCAAATACCTGAAAAAAAAAACAAATTTATTACAATATTGGTACATAAGTATAGTTTTTGCGACGAAATTTTTTTGTTGTAAGCGATAATATGTTGTGACACAGCTCAACAGATTTACAGATTTAACTTTGGCATAAAATAATAATAATAATAACCTTAGGCATTAATGACTATGGTAAATTACCTTCATCTTATGAAAAAAATTACCATGTCAGTACGCAGACGTACATTGTAAGGAGTAGTTAGATACTGAAAAAAAAAAATTACACTACTTTAAAACTAGTATCGTTATCGTCTTGTATCCTCACCTGGGCATCTCCTGCCGCTGGCCTTCCTCTTGCTGAAGGCCTGAGGAGAAATGAAGAGCAAGATGGCCAACAGAAGCAACTTGTAATGCATCTTTATCCTAGAGATAGCAAACTCCCACCTCTGGTAATTCCTCCAATGCATTTAACGTCCAACAACCAATGCCTCTGCTTCTACTTCTTCCCTTTTCACGAAAGATAGATGCAACGAAGCTGGCGTTGCTGCGGCACCACCAAATGCAACAACAGTTAGATCGGCAACAATTTCCTTCGATTCTCCTTGTCCCAGACACATAAGATGATGGTACATCTTATATGGCAATAAAATCCCCTAGCATATCAGCACTTTCACACTGAGTTGTCACTACCAGAACAATAAATAAAAGTTCGGAAAAGTTTTTTCGGTTAGCAAAAACCGTTTTAATTAACCTCTCCTCACTCCGGTTCACAAAGTACGCCTTCTGCTGGGGTCAGCGTGCCCTGGGAATAAGCGAGAAAGGCGTACAATTTCATAATAAATCGTCTTTCTTCACATAATAAAAACCTGCTGTTTTGTGCAGCAAAGATCTGATGAAAAGCCGACGACTACACGACGACTTTCCAATCCACCTCTCTCTCTCTCTCTTCTCCCGCGTTAAAAGCACAACACGAAGCTTCAAATCACTTTTTTTTATCCTAAGAAAAATTCACACGATAACGAACACCTTTCCAAAAGTCACTTCACTAAACAACAGCACCTCACCGATCAGTTAAAGAAAAGGAAAAGCAAAGCATGAGGCTTGACAAAGAAAAGCTTTGTTCTAAAGTTGACGCGAAAATTTCTCGGCAAAGGTTTTAGGGAGGGAAAGAGTTTACGGTCCAAGAGCTTGGCGTAGACACCTCCACTCCTCACTGTCTTGGGGAACACTGACTCCGTCGACTGTCGAGCTCTCCGACTCCCAGTGACTCTGAGCTGAAGCTCAGCCGTTGGGGCTGCGACAGGCTCTGAGTTTGGTCTCTCTCTCTCTCTCTCTCTCTCTCTCTCTCTCTCTCTCTCTCTGGGGCTGTCTGGTGAAGTATGGGGGGCTGCCCAAACAAGACTACGAACGACCCCCTTTTCTATCTCTGCTATGCTTGGCATTGCCCTGCTCAATGCTCCTTTCTCTGCAGCCACTGCTATTATAAAAGATGTCATTATCATTACAATAGATTGATTTGATACTACAAACTGGCGTCATACAACCATGGTCATCATCGACACCGGCAGTGCTTTAATTTTTCAATAGGATTTTTAATTTAAATGAAAAGCACGGACTTTCAAGTAAAAAGAATTTCTGGCTTCCTCTAAACATTTTATGCGAAGTAAAACAATATGGGGTCCAAGATCGTTTCGTTTAGTTTTATAATGTGTATGTATGTATGTGTATATATATATATATATATATATATATATATATATATATATATATATATATATATATAATATATATATATATATATATATATATATATATATATATATATAAAGACAGAAGAAAAGAACTAACATGGAAATTATTATTATTATTATTATTGTTATTATTATTATTATTATTATTATTATTATTATTATTATTATTAATATATTCCTCTATCTGATATATCCACACAGAAGAACAGAATATTCGTACGTGAAATTCATAAAATCTATAGATACCTCAAGAATATAGTTTTCCCCCCAAGAATTTCGCACACAATTGTTCCTCTCTCAATCCTGGCCAACTTCGAAATTCTCCCCCTGCGTCCGTTTTCCTAGACTAGTCTGTCGCTTCCTTTGGAATTAAAGCTCACTCCTTTTCTTCCTCTTCCCTCCTTCCCTCTCCCCATTTCTCTTCCCTTCTGCATATTTTTTTCAACAATCTGGGTTAGATTGTGACATTTCGTTTTCTGTAAAAGAAAACTATTGCTCCGGCTTTGCCTGTCCGTCCGCCCTCAGATCTTAAAAACTACTGATGCTAGAGGGCTGCTAATTGCAGCCCTCTAGCCTTAATAGTTTTTATTTTATTTAAGGTTAAAGTTAGCCATAATCGTGCATCTAGCAACGATATAGGACAGGCCACCACCGGGCCATGGTTAAAGATTCATGGGTTGTGGCTCATACAGCATTATACCGAGACCACCGAAAGATAGATCTGTTTTCGGTGACTTTGATTATACGTTGTACAGAAAACTCAATTGTGCTGAAGAAACTTCGGCGCATTTTTTACTTGTTTTCTATGGTTTTTAGGCCTAAAAATGTCACTCCCATAATTGTTGCAACTAAAATTCAGCTTCTATAAGTTTTATGTCTCAATTATCTTGGATATTTTATGTCTTAAATATACCTAATATTATTCCTATTCTATAAATCTAAATTATCTCTCCAATTAGTATTATGTCTTATCTTACCTTTATATTAGTTCTATATTTCTAATTTATCTCTCAAATTAAAATTGTTTAAAATATCCTACTTTACTTTCATAAATCTAAGATAAATCTTGTATTAGTTTTATAGGTAGCAATATTTCCTTTAGCAGGCCTAGTTTTATCTTTAAATAATCTATTCAATTAGTTTCATACCTATACATATCCTCTATAAGTTTTATGCCTAAAATTTCTCAGCTATTGGTTTTATAGACCTTAAATGTCATTGCTATTACTTTCATGTCTAAAATATCTCTTATACTACTTTTAAAAGTTTTCTATGTCCAAAGTTTTTCTTCAATTTGAATCATTCAAGTTACTGATCTTCCGTGAGTTAAAGCAAACAGCAACCATTTTGCTGCAATATGCTTCTACCTGTAGTTATAAAATTCTTCGGAATGTCCAGCTATGAGCTTTGTCCGTATAATGTTCAGCTTTAGATTTATAATCCCTGCACCCTATTTCTCTAAGCTCATCAGCTTACATGGTAATTTCTTTCGTTATTTACACTTGCACAGTCATTACTCTAAAGCCGTTAGCACTACAATATTATGCCTTAATCTTTACCGCGAACTTTATGAGCTTAGGCGTTTTAAAAGGCTACAGTCTTCGGATGCTATAGTTATACAGCTCTAAAAGGGCATATTTAATAAGAAGTTTACAACAGGTCACAATGATCTTATTAACCTCTCGCAAAAATCCCACCTGCATTGGGTCATCACCAAGTATTTCAAGACGAAGCAGAGACCTTATATGCGGTCTCTGGACGAAGCCATTTATTCCTAATTCATTGCAATTCAATGTTAAAGCCCTGTTTCCTCTATTACCGTAACTTTAAAATGGCTTATTTTTCGTGATGCATATCGCAAAACACAACAAAATTAATATCCTGTCTTTTTATAAAAACGAAGAGCAAGAGCAGGTTTATAATTTAAGCACTTAGAAACTTTTACACTGTTTATGAAATAAATATCTGTACATTTAAAATCTTTATCTTCTCGTGAAAAAATCTATATTAGCAGTAGGAACTAAATAAAGATATACCTATAACTAAAATACTCGAATATTAATATAACATCAACTTCAAACGGTTCTCTATATCCCAGCTATAATGTAAACAAGTTAAACTTCAGTCAAGAACGTAGGAAGCACGTTATAAAAACAGAACGAAGCTGGATAATGAGTCGAACTCGGCGTCACCAAAATTAAGCAGCCACTAAAATCAAGACCGCTTAAATCAATATTAAATTACGCTGCAATTCACTTTGATTAATTAAATATGAAAGCAAACGAATGACATCAAAACAGCCATTAAACTAAAACAAAAGGTACAAACTAAAACAAAAATAGAGACAGTTGAATTCAGCGTTACCAAAAAACATGCCGTTGTTCAACCACACATTGCAACTAGAATATGCAATCTTATCGCTCATCTGCAACAGGTCACGCTACTTAAAATTTCCCCACTAGGCAACCATCTGCCGACGGACCAGGGATCTTAATAGATAGCGGTGGTCTGCGGAGATAATAATAATGAGTGAAGGAAAAAATTGATTATAATCCTCGAACATGGACACTTGATGTATGAAGGACGATACGAGTAATGGCTAAACCTGAAATTTATGGCTTGCTGATATCTGTGCGAGACGTTAAAAAAAAGTAAAAAGTAATCTACTTCGCTCCTTGTCGTGGATACTTTTCTTTCAAGAGTGGATGAAGTGTGTTGGCTCCAGTAAACAATAATAATATTAAGAGACTACAGATTTTCCTGGTCAGCTACAAAACTACCATTCCAGGATATATGTATATATATATATATATATATATATATATATATATATATATATATATATGTTCCCTGCACAATATATACATACATATGTATATATATAAATATATATATGTATATATATACATTATATATATATAGAGAGAGAGAGACAGACAGACAGACGGACAGACAGAGAGCGCAATTCTTTAGCTCTCACGAACACGCACAAACACAAGCACTCGTACTGGCCATGTGATAAAAATATCGTATAAGGCATAAGGATAAGCCAACGGCCCTACAATAAATTGCTGAGAAATATGTAATTTAAATTGGATTTATGTTTACTAAGAGAATGCCTATGGGACTGGAACCTTAACATCCTTACATGGCCCTGATCTGAAGGAGGCAAGAAGCCGAAAGTAAAATGAGATTGGCAATTAACCCGTAATGACAAAATCTTACAGCTTCAGTGTAACTCGGTCCGATGCCTGGCATCTGGTATAGGCGCTCGCTAATACTTTAGAAACATAAATTCGCTATGGTCCCAACAGATGAACGCTAACTTATAAGGAAAAAGTACTTTCTAATTTTAAAAATAGTTATGCATTTTCTAAAGCCTAGTTAGTAGTAATTACATTAACATGGCTTTCTTAGCGGTTTTGGTGCTTAACTGTTGGAGACCAAACTGTAGTCCTAACGGAAGAACTCTGCCTTATAGGATTAAACGCACTCTAAACCTAAGACTCTATCATGAAATGTGCTGCATGGCGCATGCTGAAAGCGGCGAGTGACTAGGCCTATCACTCTCTTTCTCCTGCCCCGTAAGATCTCTGTCTCTTGTAAGCTTTGAAAGAATCTCCGAATCTCATCTAATCCCTCAAGAGATTTTTTTCTCTTTTTCTCTCTCACTTGTGTGTGTGTGTGTGGAGTTACGTATAGAACGGGAGGTGGTAGGGAGATTTTCAGATCTCCTTGTGATATACTACGACAGGGGGAGCCATCAAAAAATGGTTGATCTCTATCACGACGACGGAGGAGGAATAGAGTCTCTCCCTCTCCCCGCCTGAGCTCCTCGTTGGGAGCTTCCTAAGGGCAGCTATATGCCTCCCTTTTCAGTTTCTACAGCCCCATTGTTACCTTCATTATCATCGTCACCATCGTCATTACCTACTTTTATTTCAGGCCCTAGTCTTCTTGCGCTTCCCTTTTCATTTGGCCCGTATCTCGTTAGACAAACACCTCTATTTCTTGGCCAGTTCTCTTTTCCTATCTGCAGATACATACATGATATATATATATATATATATATATATATATATATATATATATATATATATATATATATATATATATATATATATATATACGAGAAGGGAAATGCGTTTTCCATTGTGATTTTCATAGCCATGTATCCCCTCTCTCTCTCTCTCTCTCTCTCTCTCTCTCTCTCTCTCTCTCTCTCTCTCACTATTTTAGCATACGCTTTCTCTCGCCTACCCTTCCACACGGGGAACTCTTTTTATCTTCATTTATCTCACGCTGGCGGTCTTCTTTTCCCTCGTTCGCGCTACGCTCTTGGGAAAATAGTGAAATAGGAAGAGACCAACACTTTTCTCAGTATCCCTTTTAATGACCTATTAAGACCCATTAATAGTCTGTTAACTTCAATAACCCTGACATGCCTCTGAAGTCTTGACATGCCTCCAAAGTCCGCTGGAAGAATGTGTTCCCCGTCATCAAAGAGAGAGAGAGAGAGAGAGAGAGAGAGAGAGAGAGAGAGAGAGAGAGAGAGAGAGAGAATGTTCTTAACCATGTCTGCAATGTACAAGTATAACTTTGGACAGACACAGAGAGAGAGAGAGAGAATTTCCTAGACATTTCTGGCTATAATATGCCTGCATAAGAGAGAAAGTCAGAGACAGACAGACTGAATTTTTATTTTGACTTTATACATGAATGACTCAGCGAAGAGGAAAAAAAAAGACATTGTTTTCTTAAATGAACGAATTTCTGTATTTCTTTTAACTTTTTACATTATTTTCGTTGAGAGAGAGAGAGAGAGAGAGAGAGAGAGAGAGAGAGAGAGAGAGAGAGACCTCCTCCCAAGGTACATCTCTTGGCAGCATCTCCTCCCAATTAGAGTAAAGATGTTGATGTATCATCGCAGTTTTAAAGTAGGGAGAACTTATTGCCCGCCGATAAAAAAAGCATTAACGGCTCATTTGATTAAAGATAGCTTCTCTCTCCCTATCTTGCTCGACATCATTCAAGTCCATTATGCCCAGGACCAAACCCAAACCCCGCCTTCACCTTCTTTCTCTCCCCCTCTCTTCACCCCATTCTCTCCTAAATCCCTCATCTTTCGCTCTCTCTCTCTCTTTCTCTCTCTCCATTATTCAGTATTTACCTTAACAACATAAATGTCAGTTCTCTTTCTTTCTTATCTTTTCTGTTAATTGCACATGCACACGCACCTGTAGCTCAAACAGAAATAAATATATATCTATTTTACATATCTATACGGAGGAACCTTAAATTATAATGTTATTTAAATTTTACTGATTGGATTTTAGTAAGGTTACTAATTGCCATAGCAAGTTCTACAGGCATTTCATGCAACACATACTGTAGCATTAAATTAGCAATTAGCGAACCTTAGAGATTCCTAGTACTCCTGGGTAACGCTACGTCTCCTGATGATTATAAGGGCAAGTCTGTGGTAGAATATACGTAACACCTTAAACCTGAACTTCAAAATACTCCCACAATATCATAAATATCGCGGCATCTTAGTAAAACTGAATGTAAACCTGTCTTTTACAGAATGCGGTGAATATTTTATCCATTATGGAAGATACTTTCATTTCTCTGTAAGCAAAGCAGGCCTAGTTAATGATGCCGTGAACTCAATGAAACTTTGCATAGCCAAGGAACAAGAGTTCGAGTTCAAAAAGAGGTGCTAACAATTTTGGGTGAAAGTCCAGATTTATTTTTCTCAACATGACGAAAGAAAGGATAAAAGATTCCCATTAGTAAATAATTAATATCTCATCCGTGAAGACGCATGGAATGACTGATGCACGTGTTTTCTTGACGATATAGAAAAGGATGAGGACAAGTCAGGGTCCAAAAGAGAAAGTTTCAACAGAGAGGGAACGTATGCTCATACCCCTTATTTTTAATCTCAGCAGATGAGGTCCTGTAGTCTCAAGGTATTATTATTATTATTATTATTATTATAATTATTATTATTATTATTATTATTATTATTATTATTATTATTATTATTATGCACACACCGACATGAAACAAGATAAATATGCCACTAACTTGCAGAGTAAACCTCCCAGTGATAGAATGGTCACAAAAAAAAATAAAATAAAACAGGGCCAAGAGGCAATGAAGTTTGGCTGAAAACAAGAAAATATTTATATATACATACACACATATATATATATGCGTATATATATGTAAAAATGTGTGTATATATATATATATATATATATATATATATATATATATATATATATATATATATATGTATAACTGAATCATGAAAATATGGAACGTGATGAATATATAAATAAAGATAAAATCCACGAAGGAAACGTGAAAACACTGGAGTGCTGCGGGGCCCTTCGACGCTATGTCTTTACCTAGCGTCGAAAGGCCTCTGCAGCACTCCAGTGTTTCCATTTCCTTCGTGGATTTTATCTTTATTTATATATATATATATATTATAAATATGTATATGTATATATATATATATATCTATATATATATATATATATATATATATATATATATATATATATATATATATATATATATATATATATATATTAAGAATTATCAATTCAATTTCCAAAACAAAACGGTAAGCTCCTAGATAAGATTTCATTCCTAAAATATCACAGACTAAAATGTGCAGCGGGATTAACAGAAGAGGGGAGGCAAAGGAGAAATTAGATATGACACCATTCACACAGCCAAAGAGGGGAAAATGTTTTAGAAGACTGGTGGAAGGATTAGAGGTAAATTAAAGATCAAGACTATCTCGTACACGGTCTTGATGATTAGGAACAAATGTTGAGCATTTATTTATTTTTTTGTTTTTAGTGACTGAAAAGGCAGCTGGTTCATTGCATCTCACGTCAGTCAAGGCAGGATTAA
>NC_089752.1:33058883-33061383 GCF_040412425.1 Macrobrachium rosenbergii
AATGAGGACAACAGCCAACGGTAGGTAATCCGATCGCTTTATGATAAAAATAGTATTATTTTCTTTTTTTTCTATTTTTAATTTGCAGACGGACAGAGTTATCATCGCCATCACCATCGAGACCGTGATCCTCAGGATATCCTTAATTGCGATGCCAAATAGGATCAAGATCATGTTAGTGATTCTAGGCAGCGGCGCGGAACGGACGGCCACTCCGAGGAACGATCAAACGCGCCGGCGCGCACCAACCTCAAGGTTATTCGCAATCGGAACTCAACAACACTTCCTAGTTGGAGAAATGAGATCAAGAGGGCGGAACTTTGAGAGTTAGTCTACAAAATAATCTTTGCCGATTGGGTAGAAATTGAAGCTCAAATACCTGCCCGGTTAAATCAAACAGGTGACGTAAATTGAGGATGAAATACCTGTCCGTTTAAATCACACAGGTGAGTCTTCCAGATTAGTCACCTGCTTCTCGTTGGCCCCTTCCTCTCTCTCCCTCTCTCTCTCTCTCTCTCTGTATCTCTCCATATTTACTTCACTAGCCCCTTCCTTTCGTCCACCTCTCTCTCTCTCTCTCTCTCTCTCTCTCTCTCTCTCTCTCTCTCCAAACTCGACAAGGAAAACAATAACCCTAGGACCTCTCCCTCTCTCTCTCTCTCTCTCTTTCTCTCTCTCTCTCTCTCTCTCTCTCTCTCTCTCTCTCTCTCTCTCTCTCTCTCTCTCCAAACTCGACAAGGAAAGCAATAACCCTAGGATCTCTCTCTCTCTCTCTCTCTCTCTCTCTCCAAACTCGACAAGGAAAGCAATAACCCTAGGATCTCTCTCTCTCTCTCTCTCTCTCTCTCTCTCTCTCTCTCTCTCTCTCTCCAAACTCGACAAGGAAAACAATAACCCTAGGACCTCTCCCTCTCTCTCTCTCTCTCTCTCTCTCTCTCTCTCTCTCTCTCTCTCTCTCTCTCTCTCTCTCTCTCTCTCTCTCTCTCTCTCTCTCCAAACTCGACAAGGAAAGCAATAACCCTAGGATCTCTCTCTCTCTCTCTCTCTCTCTCTCAAACTCGACAAGGAAAGCAATAACCCTAGGATCTCTCTCTCTCTCTCTCTCTCTCTCTCTCTCTCTGACCATAACAGTCGCTAAGCCACATAATATCAAACCAATCCATCAGCTCACAATCTTCGACTTTGACAGGAAGAAAGCCCCCTTGAAAAGCGCTGGCTCCTTTTTGCACAATGGAGGCTTAACAATAGATTTAGCCACGAATTGACCGAACGTAATCTCACCTAATCACCAAGCCCTGCCCCCTCCTCCTGATCGTTCCCTGCTGCTGCTGCTGCTGTTGTTACCGTCGTGATCGTATGCAACAACGTTGCAAACGATCCGATGATTTGCTTTAAATCAGGATTTGGACAGATGTTATCACGGGCGTCGGCAGGGAAGGTCGTCAAGGTTGCATTTGATAACTTGCAATATTCGTCTGCATGATATCGCATCTTAATCAAATATCTATAAAAGTCACTACTATTACTTCTACTGGATAACTGTAAAAGCTGATGCTACTACTAGTAATAATAAATACTTGTCATACTTACTGCCACTATAACTGCTATTTTTTTCTGCAACTATTCCTAAGACGAACAGCGAAAACAACAATATAAAAATGAGATATAAGTTAGGTTAAGTATATCTTAGTTTGACCAGACCACTGAGCTGATTAGCAGCTCTCCTAGGGCTGGCCCGAAGGATTAGACTTATTTTACGTGGCTAAGAACCAACTGGTTACCTAGCAACGGAACCTACAGCTTATTGTGGAATCCGAACCACATTATGACGAGAAATGAATTTCTATCACCAGAAATAAATTCCTCTAATAATTACATTGCATTTATCAAAGAAACCTAAGAACATTAAGAGCAAAGTCAGGCTCATGAATTGGCCAAGAACAAGTTCAAAGAATCCTGGTAATGTCTCCACCATTTTTGGAGGAAATATTACTTGCTCTGCAACAAAAAGCTGACTTATCTATCTAGCTACATCATGTATGCAAGTCAGACGCTGAAGTAATCAATCCTTAGACAACAACAACTGACGTGGATCTATAATACCGAATTCGGGTTCAAATTTATCTGATGTTTTGTTATTTTAATTGAAATCTTCTGAAGCAGTTTGATGAAAACTGTCAGCGACCAATTTAATGAAATTTTTAATACCTTCGGTATCATTACTCGCTATCCATTTGTTGAAAAACTTCTTCATCAGTTTTGTTGAAAACATCAGTAGTAATTTCGACGACAATAATCGTTATTAATTTTCATGAACGGCGCCCTTAGCAGTGTTAAGTTCAATAGTTTAATCATTTTGATGAAATTCATATTTACTAATTCTCATAAAAATCCCCACAGCAATACCTATGAAAATCGTCCGTGACAATTTTAAGGAAAATATTTGCGATTCAGTTCTTATCTACAACAAAAGACTCTAGTTGCACAACTAATTTTGAAG
>NC_089752.1:33066383-33071383 GCF_040412425.1 Macrobrachium rosenbergii
GACATCTTAGCTATTTTATATATATATATATATATATATATATATATATATATATATATATATATATATATATATATATATATATATATATATGACATGTTTTATCTCACCGTGATTTATATATTTATATAACTGATTCATACTGACTTGTAAAAAAGAAACTGCGACCTAGCCAAACAGATTTAGTCTTAGTAGATACAATCAAACCACATTCACAAACGCAGTAAAAAGAAACTAAGCAAAATATTCTGTCTACAATCAGAAAATGGCTGCTCAGATTATTATTCAACTCCCAAGAGACAATTAGGAAACTCTCTAATCCAGTAACGAGCAGAAACGACCAATTACTGTCTCGAACAGGACGGGGCAAAGATCCTTCCGGGAGACAGGTGGATCTCGGAGGCCTGGAGAGGATATGCATCTTGATAATCATCATCATCCCTGTTGTTATTATTATTATTATTATTATTATTATTATTATTATTATTATTATTATTATTAAAATGAAAGGTGAATTTAATTAGGGTAGTAATGCACTGCATCTTCGCTTGAACTTCTGAAGTTCCAATTGCACAACATCCTATGGGAGACTGTTCCACAGGCCAACGGTGTGAAAAATTATTATGATTATTATTAATTATTATTATTATTATAAATTATTATTCACGATGAACACGCATTTATATGGAATAACCAAAAGGAACAAGCAAATAGGAACAAACCATCTAAGTAACGATACACAGAGCAAACAAGCACTACGAGAAAAATAAAGGTAAAAGGGGTCAAATACAGTAAAATACACATCAAAATAACATTCCAGCGAATAAACTGACAACCTAATATATGCAAAAATAACAGATAAGAAATGATAAATAAAAATTTATAATCAAGAGGTACATGGTGTTGTAAACTGCAAACCTCTAGATTTATATGGAAAAGTTTGTTGATTGAAGTTTACCCAGAACAAGGAAAGGTTACCTTCATAACGGGAATCACTCTTGTAGTGTTTCTCGATAAAATAGGATAGGATGGGTAAGGGCACAGATTAACTGGTGGTGTAAGTTATACTGTAAAGGATTGCATCCACCACTCAGAACTTCAGTATAAACGTGGCAGTGGCATTTGTGTTTTATTTTCTCTGGAGCCATCACCTGTCTGGCAAAAGGCTTAGAATGCTTAAAATTGAATATTTGTACTGATCAAAAATGAAAAAATAAGATGAACTACTAAAGTCGTAGAACTATCAAAGAAGGCCCAGAAAAGAAGACTACAGTGATATGGCCATGTGATGAGAAAAGTTGAGTATACCTTAGTTTAACCAGACCACTGAGCTGATCAACAGCTCTCCTAGGGCTGGCCCGAAGGATTAGACTTATTTTACGTGGCTAAGAACCAACTGATTACCTAGCAACGGGACCTACAGCTTATTGTGGAATCCGAACTACATTATACCGAGAAATGAATTTCTATCACCAGAAATAAATTCCTCTAATTCTTCATTTGCCAGCCGGAGAATCGAACGCGGGTCTAGCAGAGTGCTAGTCGAGTACCATCGAGTACCATATCGACCCGACCAATAAGGAACTCCATGTGATGAGAAGGGATGAGACTAGGTAGGGAGGAGAGTGATGTAGATGGAGGTGCCCAGTGGGAGAGCAACAGGAAGACCGAAGCGAAGGTGGATGGATGTAGTTAGAGAAGACCTGAGAGACAAACAGTTGTCAGAGGACGATGTGTTTGGCCGAGCCAGGTGGAGGAAAGCTGTCAGAAACATCGACCACACATAGATCTCATCTACACCTAATGCACCTCATACCAAATTTCTATGATCTGTTGCAAGTTTAGAAATAGTCGTTTTTTTCACGCAGGCAGCGGCATTAAGCCTACTCCCTGCCACCATCTTGTATGCTGTCATGCACCCTGCAAGAAGAAGGATCTAAGCTTCGATTTTTAGGATAAGGTGGCTAGACCCATGATTTTAATAAATGGGAATATGCGCTTGTATATAACTACCGAATCTACATTGTGTAAACGAAAATGGATACAACTTAAGAAAAACTGGTGAGTAAAAAATTTTCATTTTGACATTTCATAATTGAAAATCGTTCACGTTTAATAAATGTCACTTGCTCTTGAAATCTTGCGACTTACTATAAATGATTACAGCAGACGTATTTAAATGCTTCGGAGTGAATAATAACTAAGCCAGTCGCAAAAACATTGCTAAAAAAAAAAAGAGACCCGCAGCAGTATGAAATAAGATGTTTATGGAATTCAGGCTGCCAAGCCGAGCAATGAGGCACTTTTGGCCATTCAGCACTTAATGCAGTGGAAAGTGGAAGTTGGAGCGGTTGAACAGCAAGATAAAGAGATCGAGGAAATAAAGGCGTTGAAGTTCAAGGATCAAAACCCCACAGTTGCACTGAGAAGTAATAGTAAGAGAGGCTGGACAGCAAGATGGAAGAGAGGAAGCTGGAGTGGAGGTAAAGCAAAAGGCAAAATAGCAGGTGCAGCTTGGGGCCGAAGGGATCCTAAACACCCATTAGTAACGACTACAGTGCACCATGTGAGGCGCACTGGCGGCACTTCCCCTCCCACGGGGAGCATTATAAAACTGCCTGTCTTCTCCTAAAGTAACAACATAACAACTTCCCGGCAACGACCTCAACCAGCATCACAACATTGCAGTAGCGTTCTATGATTGCATAATACAAACACACGCAACACCGTGGGAACCACTTAAGTAACAAAAGGTCTAGGTTTCTCCTCGAAAGAAATCCCGCAGCTCTGCTTTAAGGTAAACCGAGGCTATAAAACAGTAAGACAACTCAGTGTAAGGGAGTTGTATTTTATTTAAACAACTTTCTTCTGGTGATAATATCCTTAGAAATAGTTTTAAATAAGGTTTCAAAATATGTTCTATTCCTAAGTCCTACGCGCATGCTTATGTCTTTAACAAAGAATTTGCCTCAAAATAAGCTGCTTTACCAAATCAGATTACAGCGCAACAGCATCTTTTCATCTAATACTTTTTTCCTGCAGCAAGTTTCTATCGCTGCTTTTGTTGATAATTAAGAGTCCCTGAAGCAATCCTTCAAAGTCTTTCTCTATCTAGAGAACATACATAAATAAGAGTCTTCTATCTATTTTCTGTGTTTTATACATGTTCCTATTTCCCTTTATACTCTAATCCAATCTCGTCATTGATTCCGATGACAAGAAAACCATTATTTATCTCCGTAAACACTCTGGCCTTTCAAGCCTCTTCACGCTTGTCTCGGAGATGCCTCATAATTCAAATCTGCATCTGCAAACTGTGGAGTATATTTCAACGTCGTACATTTTTCTTCATACCAGTTACTTGAGCGCTAGCTAAACTGATCTTAACCATGCCTGCCTAGAATATTGCCTCATATCTCATATCTCACTTATTCTTTTGTTTTTCTTCTTGAAAAGCATAAGCCAAAAGCAATGCACGTAACCAACGACCCTTTCTTCTCATCTTCTTGAAAACCTTTTTAGTGTATGAGAAGGTGACCCCATTGTTGATTTTCTATAAATTTATTTGGGATATTATTACCCTACGCCGAAGAAGAGAGTCCATTTTTCTTTCATATGGCCAGGTGATACTCGTCAAGCAAACACATCTCACATCAATTCTGAATGGATAGGCAATCCATGGACTGTTCGGCTCAGCAGCAAATTCTTTTACCCTTCACCAAACTGCTATTGGAATTAATAAAGCTACGCGCTAACCTGCCCTATGGGCATTCATAAACAAATGGAAGTAAAAAATAACAGGTAAAAAATGCGCCGAAGTTTCTTCGGTGTAATCGAGCTTTCTGTACAGCGTATAGTGCTATGAGCCGCGGCCCATGAAACTTCCAGCCACGGTCCGGTGGTGGCCTGTCCTATAGCGCTGCCGGACGCACGATCCATGGCCAACTTTAACCTTAAATAAAATAAAAACTACTGGGGCTAGAGGGCTGCAATTTGGTATGTTTGATGATTGGAGGGTGGATGATTAACGTACCAATTTGCAGCCCTCTAGCCTCAGTAGTTTTTAAGATCTGAGGGCGGACAGAAAAAGTGCGGACGGACAGAAAAGCCATCTCAATAGTTTTCTTTTACAAAAAAACTAAAAACCAAGCATACCATTACATGACCTATTCCCGTAAAGAAATATTTTACAAATTTCAAATACTTGGGACAATTCTTTGTGTTGTTAGTAATAAAAACAAGAGTTACCGACAACACCTTCGGACATAATAAAGATGGTGCGCGATAATGAAGGTTACGATATCGTGAATACAAATAACATACAAACTGAAATAATTCTTACGGCGATAAGGACTACAATGACTTATGCGAACACTCCTTGCGACGAAGATAACGATATGATGACAGTGACGTAATATCGAATAGGGTGACATCAGTGAATAAAAGGAAGAAGCCAACAATTCAGATGGTGATGTCAACAACTCAGCCGGTGAGGTCAATGATTCAATTAATGACGTCAGCGATTCAGATGGTGACGTCAGTGATGTCACTGATGACGCTGACGATCTCGATCACGAAGATTCCTTACAAAGGCGATGTCACAAGTAAGGAAAAACCTTGAGATAATTATCTAAAATTATTGGAAAAATCTCAATAATGAATATAAGCAGATATTAACAATGCGAAAATAAAAGGAAAGAATCCCATCACGACTTTGACAATAGGAAACCAATAAAGAAATTACAGCAAATCCCAGCTCAAACATTAGTTGTCTAAAATCCAATAGCACCGTCGCAAATGGAAATCCTTTGGATAATTCGGGGACAAAGAAACTTTCTTCTTTTATTGAAGTTTTCCCTCGATGTCGCCGAGAGCAAAAATAAAATACAAAAACAAAAAAGGGGAAAAGACCCCAACCAATGTAAAATAAAAAATGGTTAAAATTCTTCTAGGGGAAAAAATATGTATTTATTTCAAATTACTGTATTTTGAAACTTCTC
>NC_089752.1:33073883-33081383 GCF_040412425.1 Macrobrachium rosenbergii
TGCTGTAATGAGCAATTTTATATGTCATCCACATACAGTAATTTCAAGCTTGATGAATTTTATATATACATATATAATTATATACATATACATACATATGTATTTATATTATATATATAATATACGCACACATGTATATTCAACATATATATTATATATGCATACGCACACACACACACATTATATATATATATATATATATATATATATATATATATATATATATATATATATATATATACTTTATATAGTGTACTTTTGTACTTCATAGGAGCTTATAAATATGCACAAATTCCTTGCGTATTTACTAATGACAGTACCGACAGACTTCAGATTACCTGTAATTCTCTTAAGTCAATGTTTGTGACACTAAGATAGAAAAGCATCTCTCTTTTCTTTAATTTTCACAATTTTTTTCCATCTTGCCCCAACTTTATATGTTCTTTCTCTCAAGTTTTTGAAAAATTTTATCCAGTGGTTGCACAATTTACCTTGAAAATGTCAAGCAAATATTACACAGAATGTTCTGATTTTTCTTCCCAGGCTTCAAAAAGGAATAGTTAAGAACGTCAAGTCAGCATTAAATATTCTGCATTGTAATATCACGTAATATTCAAGAGTCGTCCATTCCAACAAAGTGTGTCATCCACCAGTCTACTGTGGATAATACCTTATCTCCACTATATCAGTATAGTCATCCATGTTTCCGACGAAGACAAAAGGATAACTACCAAACCTCGTTCTTCCTCTGATTCTTGATGAGACCGAGACGGGAATGGCTGCCAAACTCAAACTAGCTCACATTAAGTGTTAATTCAAATTCACTCAACACAAGATAGTGTCAACTCAAACTCGCTCAGACAAGAAAGTGTCAACCCAAACTGGCTCAGACAAGAAAGTGTCAATTCAAACTCACTCACACACGAAAGTGTCAACTCAAACTCTACCCAAAAAAAAAGTGTCAACTCAAACTCGCCCAAAAAAAGAAAATGTCAGCTCTAACTCGCTCAGACAAGAAAGTGTCAACTCAAACTCGCCCAAAAATAAGAAAGAGTCTACTCAAACTCGCCCCCCAAAAAAAGAAAGTATCAACTTGGATTCGCTCAAACAAAAAAAAGTATAATTCGAACTCGCTCATTCAAAGAAGTACCAGCTCAAACACGTACACGCGAGTGTCAACTCAACTTGGCTCACACATGCAAAATGCAAACTCAAACTTGTTTTCACAATGCCCTATCAACTCAAACTCCCTTACACAGAAGCTAGTGTTACTGGCCTTATTTACACTGGTGATGACAAGCCCACCTTTCTAAAGCTTATGGCAAAAAATTCCACGAACCTGGAATCTGTCGTGTATATTTGCTAGTAAGTCTGCTTTTATTTATTTTAGTTACTATTAGCTCGGAGCCAGAAAAATTGGTGTAACACACTTGGGAAACTTACTACTTTGGAAGGTTTCCATTCTATCACAGTGAACATCAAATAAACACGGACCCACAGATCTGATCAACATAATAGATCTACTAGTATTCTAACTGTCTTATAACTTGTTCCTTTCCCATAGAAGCTCCGTGTAATAGCTCTTTACTTCAGCCATTTCCAAGGCCTTTGCAAACACGCTAACATACATGGATATTTCACAAAAGCACGAATCTCCTTTCAACTCTTCTATATAAAAGATGATTTCCAGCGTCTTACGGCGCCACTCTACGTACGTCACAAAGTCAGCGATAACGATAATTTCCTTCACTCAATACTACATTATTTGTTGTCAGTAAACTGATTTTTTCATCTTAACCCGAAATAAATACATTCCATAAAATATATTTATTTCGTATTAACCTTTTATAAAGATCGTAATGTTTGCAGGTCGTTGCTATTAAGAAGAAAAAAATGTTATTACACTGATTCATATTTTCCTCTACTACAGAGCAATGAATTTAGCCTGTTTATTATCTCAGTGGCTAAAAGAATCGACATCCCTCGGAATGATTATACCACATATTCCATCACTGTATCTCCAGAAAGGGATTCAGGGCCTTTATAGATTCAGGCCATTGTTCTTCCAAGCACTTTCTGCTTTGGTCTGTGCATTTGCTTGTTCCCATACATAGTGAAGTTACCTTTTCAGTGCTGTCTTCGACAGAGTTGAATCCGGATATTTTGAGCTTATCAGTGACCAGGTTAATATTCAGTAACATTCCCCTAAATATTTTTCGATGGTGAACTTCCGTCTTCTTTTGTACTGAGCACCACTTCACATTTTACTTTCAGTACTTCTTCACAACTGACTGTCGAGATCCTGTCACTTCCTCCACAAACATTCCTGCGATTAGAGTGTAAACTTGAGAATTATTTCCCTCCTCTTTTTGGCTGCCTTAAAACTCGATTTCATTCCTTCTCTTAAGATGGCTAGAGAGTGAGACTGATTGTCATTACTGCTGGACATTAAATTGGAAGAAAAAAGCCGGTTCTTTGAAGCAAAATTCAGGAAAAGCCTCGAGAGAGAGAGAGAGAGAGAGAGAGAGAGAGAGAGAGAGAGAGAGAGAGAGAGAGAGAGAGAGGCTTTTAGATTTCTTCCCTTTAGAAGAACTGTTAACAGCATTTAAACCTGTTATATGATGCGCTCTCCGTTTGTTATCTCCACTAGTACTTAAAAGTACTACGGCATCTAAACGCTGCCTTTACGTACGGAAATTACCATCCATTATCATTTCATAAAGAAAGGAGGTTATCAAGAGATCATTTCTTAAAAAAAAGAAAAAAAAGAAAGAAAATGGGGGAGGGGGCGAGAGGAGAAAAGATTTCCTCGTGATCTTATCATCATAATGGATTTGTGGTGTCTAAACGCTCTGGGGAGCTTTTTGTTGTGCTTTGTTTATCAGTCAAAGGGGGCTCGGAGTCGTCCTCATGTTCTTCTTCTTGCTTCCTTGAATGGTTAATAGTTTATGGCTATCAGGAAGCGTTTATCTGAGACTCCCAGATATGGAAAGAGTTTATAAAGTCCACAATTACAGGGCTCGACACGCTGAGCCTTTATCATTTCAATACGGTCTCTTGTCTCTCCCGTTCCCTCTCTTCCGAAGATTGCTTTTTTTTTATTATTATTAAACTCTGCTTTGATTCCAGCAATGTTTCTTTCATCTTTACTTCCAATAAAAATCACAGCTAAAATCCTCTGTCTCTCATCAGCTTGGGAAAATTTCCCATTCTCTAAACTCTAGATTTAACGAAAATGTTCTCATTCTTTATCCCGTTGTAGCCTTTTCTCTTTTGTAATCCTATCAAGTTGCACATCAATAGTTTAATTTTAGAAGCAAATAAAATTTCATGTTCTGAAAAGTATCAATTTCGTAAAATCAGAAACATCACAGAAAGCATGAGAGGGACACAAAATAAATAAATAAATAAATAAATAAATAAATAAATGAAAGACTGCAAGGATCCTCAATCCGGAACAGTCCAGGAGTGTTCTTCGTAAAAACAGTGGCTCTCACTTTTTCGGTCCTTGACATGTTGGTCGAGGCTAAGTAAATGGCTTACCTTTTTTCGAAATACTTCCCGTCTCATTTTACTCTCTCTCTCTCTCTCTCTCTCTCTCTACTAATAATGCCTTACAACAAGTTCTGGAAATTTACTACGAATGGAAATATATATATATATATATATATATATATATATATATATATATATATATATATATATATATATATATATATATATATATATATATATATATAATATATATATATATATATATATATATATATATATATATATATATGCATATATACATATATATATGTATAAATGTATACATACATACATTATATATGTATGTATATATATATATATATAATATATATATATATATATATATATATATATACATATATATATATATATATATATATATATATATATATATATATATATATATAAAAGGAGTCAATAATCCTTAAACATGTAACACTTAGTCCGCTCAGCAAAATACGTCAAAAGTAAAATTTAAAAAAAAAGGGGAGACAAAAGTATTCTTACAAACGCCTTGCCGACATGAAAAAGCAGTTGACTAAATTTTGAAAGCGAGATAGAAAAAAAGAAAAAAAAAGCACGGAGTCATAATTAACTGACTGCACTGCTGCTCGCTGTTTGATACTGCAGAAAGACCAAGAGGCGAATTTTAAGTTTTAATCGTTGTTTGCTGGAGCAGAATGATTACAGCAACGGTACATGTAACCTTCTGTTGGTCGGTTTACATTAATCTGGCTTATGCTAGCATCACCATACCGAATGACCTATTTGGTCCCAGTGCTAGGCCTCTGGTCTAGACCTGTCATTTCAGCCAAATCCTTCGGGCCAGCCCTATGAGAGCTGATAGACAGCTCCGTGGTCTGGTTAAACTGTTTTGATAATGGATTATGTTAGCGGGTGGCCCTTGCTGCTGGTAAGTGTGGTAAAGGGTTAAAGGGCTAAAATGCCTGGTTTGGATTTATGGACTCGGCCCACCTCGTCTTCTGCAACGAAATCAAGCAACAGTCGGTACTTGTTGCTAGTTGCTGCAACGAGACCCAACAGTGACGCGTCTACCATACCGGTCCAATGTAACTATGCGTCTGATCATTTGCTATTAACTTTATTTTTATTTTCCATCTCTCACTCACTTTACCTTTGAACTTACGTCCCACATCTCAGTCAAGGAACAAGCTCTGTTGTCTCACACCCAAGTTCGCTAGGGGCCTTTGCTCTCTACACTTCCTACACCAAATATTCCCATCGAGGTGTAACGGTTTTGGAATATCCGGAACTCGGACGGAGCCTTAATTCATCCCAACACGGAATCGCCAACAAAGCTTTCTGCTGACACTAATCTCCCGTTGCAAATCCGTTCTGCAACGCTGTGAATGGACCAAAGGATTCCTCCTTGTGTCTTTAATCCCGCCAAATCCTCCCTGCCACCAAAACACAAGGATCCTCGGACAAATGGAAGGATTTTTTGTCCCGGTGTCTGAGATGACATTTGGGGTGAACGGAATTTCAGGCAATAATAAATCACACGTATCCTTTTCAAAATGATATCGGTCCAATTTTAGGACTGACCAGGCTCAAAGAAAGAGTAATATACAGGTGAGTACAAGGTAATTTATTATATATTGTCTGTAAACATACATACACATACACACAATATATATATATATATATATATATATATATATATATATATATATATGTATATATAAAATATATATACTGTATATATATATATATATATATATATATATATATATATATATATATATATAAATATATATACTATATATACCCACACATATATATACATACACACATGCCCTTTCACTGAAAAACTCATTCTGTCCCTGTAGTGAATATCAAGACTCTCCTGTTCTGATGGTATGTACAGTAGTACATTTTGACGAAGAAATGAGCATTTACATTTACTTTTCTCTATTCTTCCCCCTCCTCCTCCTTCTCTCTCTCTCTCTCTCTCTCTCTCTCTCTCTCTCTCTCCCTCACACACACACACACACACACATCCTAACTGGTACAAATAGCAGCTGTCTAACAATTAGGTAAATAATTCACTGATTAGGTCAATAGGCACATTTGAACTATAAGGATGATGCCAATCTGTCCCTTCAAGTCCGGTTCGAGATTCGAACACTAGTCGTCCAGTTGGGAGCTAAACGCGCTACCACCCGACCAAGCCACGAGGCCAGATAGCAAAATAGAGAACGAGCGAGCAGGGGCAGTTAGAGACAGCCAACGATTACGACTAATACCTAAGGTACGATTATATAGTAGGTTAAACGGTGCACACACCCTGCGTTGTACCTTACTCGGTAGCCCCTTATACTGATTGTTCAACCAGCAACAACGAGCTTTATGGTGCTGCGACAATGGTTCCATTGGAGTACAGATAGAGATAAATACTCAGTTAGACACAGGACGCCTCTATGTTCATATGAATAGATTTATGGTTACATACAGTTACTGGCACTAAACAATTTGTATCGTAGAAACTAAAAAAAAAAAAAAACGCTGTTTACATATCAGTTTACTAATACAATTAATTCGTATCTTCAGAAGGTAGCGTTAAAACTTGGAAAGAAAAGTTGTTGGTATAATCAGCTTGTGTTGTTGCTCTTGTTTTGCTTCATTTCTTGGTAAGAAAAAATTACTGTTAAACTGTTTATCGGCTGATAAATAAACCCGAGAAAACGCTATTCTGTTTATTATATGAGCCTATACAGGAAAGGGTTCCCTTCCAACCACTATCCTCTTTCTGCTTCTGTGTTCGGGGTTTCTCTCATCTCTCATTTTCCATGGGCGACGACTAAGCGCTTCCTCTGATATTAAGCATTGGCTAGCTGTTTTATTGGATTATCGTACGGCTGTCCTTTCAATTGAAAAATAAGTAAAATATGCGCAAAAGGTTCTTCGGCGCAATCAAGTTTTCTGTACAGTGTATAATCAAGGCTACCGGAAATAGATCTATCTTTCGGTGGTCTCGGTGCAATGTTGTATGAGCCGCGGCCCATGAAACTTTAACCACGGCCCGGTGGTGGCCTATCCTATATCGTTGCCAGAAGCACGATTATGGCTAACTTTAACCTTAAATAAAATAAAAACTACTGAGGCTAGACGGCTGCAATTTGGAATGTTTGATGATTGGAGGATGGATGGTCAACATACCAATTTGCAACCCTCTAGCCTCCGTAGTTTTTTAGATTTGAGGGCGGACAGAAAAAAAGTGCAGACGGACAGACAAAACCATCACAATAGTTTTCTTTTACAGAAAACTCAGAAGCCTATCTTCAGCAAATTGAGGATGGTTTTGATCTTCACTATTCCTATTTTTAGAATGCGGATACTAAGAAGAAATGGAGGTTCCAAAGATCAGTGTGGAATTAAAACCGCTGTCACCAACAAGGTGCTTACACAAGCTGTATTCATTTGAAAACTACACCCTTCTTATAGTCAAGTCGAGAACCGAACCCTTTGGGGAGATATAATTGACGACCAACAACGCACGATAAGAAATGCGATGATAATTGTGTTCCATCCTATTTTACAAGAAAGCTGACGCAGAGGAGACCTGTATTCTTACCTGGCCAAGACAAAATGTAAAGATGGAAAAAGGAAGACTGAAAATAATGGGGAAGGGGTTAATCCAGAGGTAAAAACACAGCTCATCCTTTTAACAAATATGAAAAGGAAAGAAAACGCAAGAAAAAAAAAAGTTTTATTCTAAACCTCATCCAAGGAAGCATCGGATAAACCTTTTGCGAAGAAAATGGAAGGAAAATTAGGTTCTCATTATTCCTCGTTCAGTATTATGTGCAGGTTGCTTAAGTGACTCTTCGCTAAAGCCCTTGGAGGTGGGAGGCGGGGCTGATGCAGGGTTAAAGTATCCATGATAGCGCCATAAAGGTCTCCCTCTCTCTCTTAAACTGATAGTTAGCGTTCTGGAAGATTAGC
>NC_089752.1:33083883-33086383 GCF_040412425.1 Macrobrachium rosenbergii
AACTCTCCCTCACTCTTTCCCTCTTTCTCCTCCCTAACACCCTCTCTACTCTTTCTCTCACTTTCTCTACATCTCACTCTCTCTCTCCAACTCTCCCTCACTCTTTCCCTCTCTCTCCTTCCTAACACCCCCCTCTACTCTCTGTCTCTCTCTCCAACTCTCCCTCACTCTTTCCCTCTTTCTCCTCCCTAACACCCCCTCTACTCTCTCTCTCTCTCTCTCTTTCCTGTTAAGATAGTTGCTTTAATTACATTGCCCAGCATATTTGACATTTTATATTTCACCCCTTCTCATTCCCTATTCCTATCAGGGCTGGACTTGGCCCTAAAGGGCATTGGGAGTGTTACTATACATCTCAGCAACCCTGAAAACCATGGATTAAACACTAATATCTGTCGTTTTTAATATTTTATTTTTCACCCCTTCTCATCCCCACCCACCCTTCGGGGCTGAACTTGAACTTATAGGGCATGGTGAGTGTCACCATTCGTCTCAGCAACCTTGAAAGCTATGGATTAGACACTAATAGCCTATATGTCGTTTTCAGTTATTTTTGTATGTCACCCCCTTCCCACCCCACCTGCTTTGGTGCCAGTGATGTCTTACCTTCCGGCCCCCGCCTCCAACAGTTTATTTTCCAGATAGTAGTTATATGTATACCGAAATGAGGTGTGATAAATTCGTAGAGTTTATATAGTTACTAAGTCTACGGTCAGAACCAGCCCCGTTCCAGGGAAGCCCTCCCTACTCCCACTCCCTTTGGCGCTAGTGATGTCTTACCCCCACAATATTCTTTTCTAGATAGTAAGTCATATGTATACTAAGTATGGTTGAAACTTCTCAATGAGTTTCAGAGTTATGCTGGAACATGCACACACGCACACATGTACACATACATATATACATACATCCATTTATATATATATATATATATATATATATACTGTATATATATATATATATATATATATATATATATATATATATATATATATATATATATATATATATATATATATATATAATTTTCTCTACTATCATTGATGCTTCCTCTTTCCCTGGTATTTCCTGCCTTCTACATTACTTACGTTATATGACATACATATGTATATATAGGATAACGAACACTCGCAATCAAGAGCAGCATCCGAAGAGTACGAGGCAAAGAGAAAGACTTAATCATTCAAACATAATTTGAATTTTACGCAAGATGTATAACGCGCATATTCATAAGACTGCAGCGGCAGCAGCAGCGAGAGAGAGCCCATCTCCGTCAGCGCCAGCTCCGGTCTCTCTTATAATACAGCATCCACTTCCGGCTGGGGATTCCTTTCTGTTAATATACAATTTAAGTCACACACACGCACGACCATGCCGGGCCGAAATGCCTCTGACAGTTCCTACCCTTGATGCACTGAAGCCTGCTCTGCCGTATAAAGCGATACTCTCGTGCCCGCCCGCCCCCTCCCTCCTCCCACCCACTCACTCACATGCACATACACACATATATGTATATACATACATACATACATATATATATATATCCATCCATACATACATACTTGTTTATGTATATGTGTAAATATATATACGTAACTTCAAAAATGAAAGTCAACTAGTATTTCGTATCGAAGTTCCTATAATTTTCAAGGAAAGTCAAAGTCTGTTTGTTCTTACCTAAATCCCATGGAAAATTTCCTTTATTTACACTGTAAAACACACAGCAGTGAATACCTAATTACGAATACTAGTTATATAACATGTATGTGGAAAAGATTGTCTTTAAAGCGGAATCACAGAAACACTACCAACACTAACTTTCAAGAGCTCTAATTTGGATGGCGTATTCAGAGAAGTTAATCCCAAGTCTTCTCGTCTTAACCACTTTCCTTGAGTTCTTTATGTTAGGCTGTGACTTACCAGAAAATATGTTTAAAGTTTCCTACTGAGCCGCAGAGACAAGGGACAAGCCATTACACCTGCGCACAAAGTCCCACTCTAACTACGTGAGACCTGGGAGACCAAGGCAATGGCTACAGATGATTTAGCAGGTAGACCTGTGCGCACACAAAACCCTTAATCTGAGTTACAGGGGCAGGACGGTCCTGTGCCAGTGAAAATCTATTGAGGACCATAACCCAAATGATTAATCTTTTCCACTTCTTTACTTTCTTGCTTTATTCAGGCTCGGGTTACATAAGGCCATTAGGTTTCGGTTCTAATGGCTATCGTGAATGATAGACTGGGAATGATAAGATAACTACATCATTAAAACCTCCCAATATTGATCGATTAACAATAAGCATATTAACAGAAACAAAATTAAAAAACATATGAACACAAAACAAACGTTTACTATATACTAATAAACACATGAGAAATAATTCTAGTTTAAGTACATGAATAAAAGCTCAAAAAAGAAAAACTTGTAGATGAATATATGCAGGAATATGAAACTGCGAAAAATACAAAAACAAAAACATAACTTCCGTATAACCCT
>NC_089752.1:33088883-33103883 GCF_040412425.1 Macrobrachium rosenbergii
AGAGAGAGAGAGAGAGAGAGAGAGAGAGAGAGAGAGAGAGAGAGATGATGCATCCTAAATCTGAAAAGGATATAAAAACAATCAGCAAAAATGTAAA
This sequence comes from Macrobrachium rosenbergii, assembly GCF_040412425.1. Taxonomy (NCBI): domain Eukaryota; kingdom Metazoa; phylum Arthropoda; class Malacostraca; order Decapoda; family Palaemonidae; genus Macrobrachium; species Macrobrachium rosenbergii. The sequence goes on from NC_089752.1 coordinate 33,088,981, forward strand.
TTTTTCATAACAATATAAAAAGGAGAGAGAGAGAGAGAGAGAGAGAGAGAGAGAGAGAGAGAGAGAGAGAGAGAGAGAGGGGTAAGGAAATTTTGTTTGAATACAGACATAAAACAAGGGCATATGTATTTACCAAAACAGTATAAATAAAAAATGACATGGAGCACAATACATTAAACCTGTTTACGAACTAAAGAAGCGATATGCAGTAAGATCTGTAAAGTCTGTAATATCTAAAAATTTTCGTATACGTATATATATGTATATGTTATGCATATATATGTATATATCCATATATATACATAACATATACACATATACATATATATACTTTATATGCATATATACATAACATACATATATACACATATATATACATATATATACGTATATATATGTATATGTTATGTATATTACATATAAGTATTGCAATGTCAAACAATTACAAATATACTCATGAGTGTATGCGTGTGTACGAGAGAGAGAGAGAGAGAGAGAGAGAGAGAGAGAGAGAGAGAGAGAGAGAGAGAGAGAGAGAGGAGTTCGTGGCACATGACTGTAAAGGATTTATTGAACCTCGGCGTTCTGCGATTGTCATTCTGTTTTGTGCATAGTTACTTCCCTCTCCGTTATGCGGGGCAACTTCCTTTCCGAAAATGGCTCTGCCGATGCATCCCTCTGGCGTCTGTTCCGTTTTATTGCACTGCTGCCTGAAAATTGATCGCCTGATCACTGGTTCAGTAACTCGTATCTCGTGGAACTATACGGCCTTAAATTCTTCGGGAATAAGTGCATGTATTACTTATGGAAATTACACCATCCATTGAATCATGGAGATCATGAAAATATTAAGAAAACTTGATAATAATAGTCTAGATATCAAATTAACCACTGTAAAATCTTACGAAACATTTACGCCTCTTGAAAAAACTAAATTCCAACAGTTACAGATAATGTACTGTATATGGAAGGGAAGTTATGTGTGGAAAAAAGGGGAGGTGAAGGTGATGGACTGTCAAGTTAATAAATATTTTAATTGATTGAGCTTATATACATATACTGTATGTATATATATATATATATATATATATATATATATATATATATATATATATATATATATATATATATATTGAGTTATATATCTGTATTTATTTACAATTACATATATATACATATTTATATGTATATATATTTACATATATATTCAAATATATATATCATTTACATATATATATATATACATATATATATATATATATGTGTGTGTGTGTGTGTGTGTATAACTGAATCAATAAAATATGGAACGTGATGAATATATAAATAAAGACAAAATCCACGAAGGAAAGAGAAACAAGTCTGCTAAGTAAAGGACGACAGTCGAAAGACCTCGCAGCACTCCACTGTTTCCCTTTCCTTCGTGGATTTTGTCTTTACATATATATATATATACATATATATATATATATATATATATATATATATATATATATATATATATATATATATATATATATATATAAAGAAGCAAGGGATTTGCAGGAGGGTGAGGTCCACCTATCACCTACTAATTGCTTTATTTTCTGCAGTCACTTACTTCTAATTAGCACCCCTGTCTATCTTAGCCTGGTAACTTGTTTTCTTTTCTTCTAAGCAATCACCTTGAATCATTACGGGGCATGCGTAAACGTTACGAAGTTTTATCCTTTTATTTTTCCTCTCTACAAAATATATAGAGTTTTTTCTTTTTAATATCCAGTATTTTTAGATGCAATGATACTCATGATTACAATAAAATCCTACTTTTATTTTTTAGATAGGAACTTAAATTTTCATTCGGTTGTCAATTCGTTTAAAGGAACTTAGCTATCGTTTCCTCTGTCAGCGTTGTTGTGTGTGCTTATATTAGATTTTGTCCCCTAGAGGCTTTTATTTGATTTTGTCCTCTAGAGCCTTATATTTGAATTTGTCCCCCTAGAGACTTATATCTGATTTTGTTCCCTAGGGGCAAGCCGATTTTTTATCTGCCTAACGTCATATTTTGAATATTTTGGGTGGTCCCTTTCCATTTTTGCTTCGTATCGGTTAGGATTAGGCTGTTCTTTGTTTATAAACCATGCCAGAGCCTTCATCGATATCTCACTTAAAGTTTATAATATGTAGGGAATCACCCCAAAAAGTTCCCAACAATTTTTAACAAACTTCGTTCACCTTCTCTAGAGATATTTACCTCTGTCAAGGAAGTTATGTTTTTGGTCCACATAGTTTTCTGTTTATTAAGGGGGTTACTAAAAAAGTTACGGGTGAATTTTTAGAAAATTTTCACCATGGCCGGGGACTTGTTATTGGCAACAACTAATAAATTTTGGGGGAGATATAAATGTAGTTTTTGACCATTCATGGATTAAAGATCAAATAGGAATTCAGCCTTGGCGATTACTCTTGAACTATAAGAGACAGACTCAATATCAGGCATGTGAATAAAGCCCATGTGCAGAACTGAGGCGAGGGACTAGACTCAGGACATTGTGTGCGAGGCCAAAGATCAAAGAGAACTATGGCTTTGGTTATAACTTCTGAAGCACAGGCGATAAAAACATTACTGGCATGCACAATCCGTTAATGATGCCAATGTGATGAGTGAGATCAAAGTAAAAAATGCGCCGAAGTTTTTTTCGGAGTAATCGAGTTTTCTGTACAGCCTCTACAGTGTGTAATCAAGGCCACCGAAAATGGACCTATCTTTCGTTGGTCTCGGTATAATGCTGTATGCGCCGCGACCCATGAAACTTTAACCATGGCCCTGTGGTGGCCTGTCCTATATAGTTGCCAGAAAAAAGTTAAGTATACCTTAGTTTAACCAGACCACTGAGCTGATTAACAGCTCTCCTAGGGTTGTCCCAAAGGATTAGACTTATTTTACGTGGCTAAGAACCAATTGGTTACCTAGCAACGGGACCTACAACTTACTGTGGAATCCGAACCACATTATACCGAGAAATGAATTTATCACCAGAAATAAATTCCTCTGATTCTTCATTGGCCGGCCTGAGATTCGAACTCGGGCCCTGCAGAGTGCTAACCGAGAACGGTAACGACCAGTCCAAGGAGGAATTTATAGTTGCCAGAGCAACGATTATGGCTAAATTTAACCCTAAGTAAAATAAAAACTACTAAGGCTAGACGGCTGCAATTTGGTATGTTTGATGATTGGAGGGTGGATGATCAACTTACCAATTTGCAGCCCTCTAGTCTCAGTAGTCTTTAAGATCTAAGGGCGGACAGAAAAAAGTGCGGACGGAAAAAGTGCGGACAGAATAAAGTGCGGACGGACAGATAAAGCCGGCACAATATTTTCTTTTACAGAAAACTAAAAAGCGGTCAAAGGTAAAACAAGAATTCAACCTTTCCTATAACATTTAAGCTATTGTATATATTAACATGACAGTAAAGAGATGTGTAATGGTTTATTATAACAGACTTTTCACTCAACTACTCTTACTATTTAGTATGCACAATCCGCTAATGATGCAAATGTGCATACTGACGTCAAAGTCAAGGTTATATTTAAGAAAGAAACATTGTAATTAATGCAAAACCTAACGTAATTAAGATTAATAAGGAAAACAGTATGACTAGCATAATAAACAGTATGGTTAGGAACGGAATAATCACTAACGGGTAAATGATTTCAGTGAGATGTTACGAATATGCTACGGTAGTAAAAAGTTAAGTATACCTTAGTTTAACCAGACCCCTGAGCTGATTAACTTAACAGCTCTCCTAGGGCTGGCCCGAAGGATTAGACTTATTTTACATGGCTAAGAACCAATTGGTTACCTAGCAACGGGACCTACAGCTTATTGTGGAATCCGAACCACATTATACCGAGAAACGAATTTCTATCACCAGAAATAAATTCCTCTAATTCTTCACTGGCCGGCCGGAGACTCGAACTCGGGCCTAGCAGAGTGCTAGCCGAGAACTCTACCGACTCGTCCAACGAGGAACTAAACTAAATTAGGAGGGAATGGGGAGGTGGGGTGTTGACAGGATGACAGTGGTACAGGAGAGGGGTCTGGGAGGGAAGGGCTTGAAAGGAAAATATTACTCACGCTGTAAACGCCGAGAGGGTAGAGGCAGAAAAACTTTACAGTTAATAAACAAGTTTCTGGCTATGAAAGTAAATCATTAATTTCGATATCTGAATCAATACGATATGCTAGTAAATAATGGTTTAAAACTCAAATGGTTGTGAAGCAAGCACGTAGCAATAATTATTTCAATAGCGCGTTCCTAAATTCTAATCTTTAGTACCAGTATTGGGTATTTCCTGGGCCCTTACATAAATGTGGAAATTCCTAGGATACCCCTAGTTTATTATTATTATTATTATTATTATTATTATTATTATTATTATTACCTTTAAGAGTAGCTAGCTTCAAAGTAAAACAAAAACATTCAGAATTTTAAGACAAATTCTATTGTTATAACTACTGCATTTCAAAACTGAACCAAAATACTTAAGCCCTAAGGGAAAAACGATCTATGAAAACGTAAAACCTTTTAAAAGAAAAGAAGTGAGGCAAGAACCGACCCATTTAAATCTATTACGCCTTAATTCCTCACAACCCCCTTCCTTTGTACACATAACGTCCCATCCTGAGAAAGAAGGAAGGAAGGATTTATCCACGCTCATCAATTGGATTATCCTAGAGCGTATCCTACGTCACCGATGCAGTGGGATTCCGGATTGGTTGCAAAAAGAAAAAAAGGCTTTAAAAAAGGGGCTTTATTGGCCAGTCAAAAGCGGTTTCCTGTAATCCCATTCCGGCTTTGTAAAGCCTTGTAAGGATTGGGGCTTTGACACATTCACGCGATTCAGAAGCACTCATGCAAACGAAATCGAGTCTGGGATCATGTCAAGGCGGTTCATAACAGATGCAAGGTATTTTTAGGTACTGCATGATTAGCTATATATATGTATATATATATGTGCGTGTGTATATGTATATATATATATATATATATATATATATATATATATATATATATATATATATATATATATATATATATATATATATATATATATACGAGACATACACATATTTATATTATATATGTGCATATGTACTGTATACACACACACACACACACATATATATATATATATATATATATATATATATATATATATATATATATATATATATATATATATATATATATACAGTATAGTCTCATATCACCCATACATTATTACTAACATACATAAGCACAAAGCATATACATACTGTACGTACCCACCGATGGAAAGTATATGCAATGCAAACGAACAAATAAAAAGTACCCACATAAAGTCTAACCAATCCATTCATAAAAATATAAAACAGGCACGTCGTGTCGTGGCTACAAGTAAACATGAAAATTAATGAAGACGGGAATGACGCGGATCCAAATTCGGAAACACGAAAGCAATTCAGTATTAAAGCGGACCCAAGGACAGTACTGCCATACAATGCTTGCATAAGATAATATTACACGCTTCTTGGAAAGCCAATACCCCCTGCTCCAGTTGGTGTCCAAGATATCTCTCCTCGGTATTATTAGCTGTCGGGGGCCGGCCACCAGATGGCGACTTAGCCCTTTATTGAGGGGAGTGGATCACGTTACGAAGTTCAATATCAGCGTATCTCATTTCAGTTTACAAGGCGAGGTTTATTCCTCGAAAGGTAATAAAATATTCGAAAGTGAGGACTTTTCTTATTCGCAGTCGAAAGACGACGGAAATTCTGGAAAGACTACAAATAAATCTGATAGAGTGAAGAAAATTCCGTAAAGGGAAAACTCAATTCTAAAACGACAAAAGCAATTTCTCAAAAGATAAAAAAGAAAAAGCTCAAATAACAAATAAAAATTCTGTGGCTAAAGTAATATTCCCATAATAAAAGGCATCTACCAAGAGATCTTCAATGTATTCATAAATAAAAGTTAAGAATACCTTAGTTTTGTATGAAAAAAAATTACAATAATCATGATGATGATAACAGCTTCATTATGCAAACTTATCGTGAGAAAAGCTAATGTAGGTTGTGAGAGTATTGTTAATAAAATCGGGCAAGTGAACATTATGATGATAGCCGATTCGGAGAAGCTGCAAAGGTTGTTACTGGAGGTGAACAGGGCCAGCGAGTAAAAAGGACTCGAGCTCAAATGTGGCACAAACAGAATGTGAAGTAATGAAAAGAGAGGAAAAAATGTACCGAAGCTTCTTCGGCGCGATCGAGTTTTCTGTACAGCGTAAGAAACTATATGAAACTTTCAGCCTCGGCCATTGAAACTCTTAGCCGTAGCCCATGAAACTCAGACATGGTCTGGTGGTGGCCTCAGCCATGGCCCATGAAACCCGGTCACGGTCCGGTGGTGGCCTTTGTTGTTGGTACCCAATCGGTGCCAGAGGTACGATTATGGCTAACTTTAACCTTAAATAAAATAAAAACTACTGAGGCTAGAGGGCTGCAATTTGGTATGTTTGATGATTGGAAGGTGGTTGATCAACATGACAATTTGCCGCCCTCTACCTCAGTAGTTTTTAAGATCTGAGGGCGGACAGAAAAAATGCGGACGGACAGACAAAGCCGTCACATCAGTTTTCTTTTGCAGAAAACTAAAAAGCCAAGAACAAGTTAGCTGTGAACTCAATACAGGCAAAAGAATGAAACAGGTGGACCATTTGTGCTTCTTGGGTAGCTAGGAACATCAAAGGTGTGCGGCGATATGGAAATCGATTGAAGGCCTGGGGAAGCAAAGGAAGCATTTAACAAACTTCAACCTATCGTAAAAAAAGGAATTTATAAATATCGGGTAGGTAGATAATGATGAAGACATGCGTTCCGTTAGTTTTGTTGTATGGATGTGAAAAGTGCACTCTTGATAAGACCGAGGATAAGAGATAGGAAGTAGCAGAAATTTTGCTGTGGAGGAAAGTTTTGGGTGTGACGAGGGTGGGGCGGCGGGGGGTCGGGTAAAAATTAGTTAGGTTTAAACACAGAAAGGGAAATGCTGAAAACTATTGGAAGAAGACAAGTCCAGTTCTTGAGGCATTAGCTAAGAGGGGAAGGTTTGGAGAATATATGTGTGGAAGGAAAAATCCGGGCAGAGGGCGAAAATATAGGTATGGAATATAGACAGTAACTGGAGCAAAGAATACAGAAAACGTCTTGGAAGATTGGAATTGGAATAAACTCTAATGGCACTAGGCACTACCATTTACTGGTGTCTTGGGAGAGACGGGATATTGCAATAAAAGTCTTGATGACACTGGCATTCATACAGTAAGGAGAGAATTTGTAATAATAACAATCAACACCAGCATGTCAATGTCTATATCACGGCCAGGGAACGAAAAAGTTGCAGAATTAAAAAAACAAAAATATGTAGATTTTGGCATTAGTTGAAAAATTATTTTAAAGCTTACACAAATCAAAACACAAATACATAAACAATAAATAATATATAGAATGATTATTAAATTTAGGTTTCGGTGTTATAAAACAACAAACAGAAGCAAAGTAAATGAAAGGTGAAATGAATAAATAAGAAAACATTCAGTTCCTAAAAAAAAGTCTTGTCATCCAAATAAACCACCAATCATAGCTGTCACTTTCTGACTCTTGAGAATTCTGAATGCTGGAACATTATGCTTTAGCATTTCAGTTTTCACACGATTCCTTTCACTTGAACTTTTGTAAGTCAAACAGTAAAATAATGCACTATCACGATTTTCATATTACCGAACGGCACACTGATGTCATTAATTCGTTTGTCTGGAAAATTTGTTTTGAGGTACAGAAGATAGATATAATTTTGCTTCAACAGATTCCCGTAATAAGATAGTATAAATATACCTTATAAATAACTGTATGTACAAAATTAAATAAAGACAAGTAAAAAATGCGCCGAAGTTTCTTCGGCGCCATCGAGTTTTCTGTCCGATGGTGGCCTCAGCCACGGCCCATAAAAATCTTAGCCGCGGCCCACGAAACTCATCCACGGTCCGGAGGTGGCCTCAGCCACGGCCCATAAAACTCAGCCACGGTACGGTGATGGCCTATGTTGTTGGTACCTACAGCGCTGCTAGAAGTACGATTATGGCTAACTTTAACCTTAAATAAAATAAAAACTACTGCGGCCTCAGTAGTTTTTAAGATCTGAGGGCGGACGGACAGACAAACCCGTCACAATAGTTTTCTTTAACAGAAAACTAAAAAACGAAATTAACATTTCAGTCTCTGTAGGTCCAAACCAAGTCTTATTATTCCCTTTAACACCTTGTCATTCTTGCACAGATGCGGCCCCGCCTTTAGGCACGATCCCCAGTTGGCATAATCAACAAGTTCAAAATTATTACTCTGGGTCTATTAATACTATAATTTTCAAACATATTTCTGAGAAAACTAATGCCGAGTAAAAGCGTGAACTGTCATCATTACTTGTTTCAAAATAAAGGACGAAGTCTTTTTGCCTTGAACATAATACGTATCTCATGTAAGTCGGGATCTTCTATATATATTTTTTTATTGACAGCTGGTTCCTCTGTTCGATCAAATTAGTACATGCTAAAGTGAAAGGGTAAAAATCTTGTTTTTTTTTTTATAAAAGTTGAATCAGTGTTCAAGCCGTATAGTTGCGTCAATACATTTAAACTAGTGTGCAGGTCACTTAATGACTGACATCTACAATGACAGAATTGAGAGGCTCTAAATATACATGACAATGCGGAAAGGAGCCAGTGGGTTGGGACATGGGACCTCAGCAAGTAGTTGTAGACTTCTAAACGGAGGAAATGTCTCTTAATGGCATAAGAACCTCTTAATTATGAACAAGTGGCTAAGCATAAGATGTGCAACCCTAGGCCGCCTATTGCAGGTGCCAAAATGAAAAAGAAATAAACTAAAAAAATTTGATGTCCTGGGCTTTGAATCCGAGCGCGTTAGATGCAAACAGACTTTCATAATGATAGATATTTTCAGGAAGAGTAAGATAGGGATTTGGCTTCTCGTTAGATTAATCTAACATTATCCCAACTATGCCTCTTGCTTACACGAGCAGCCCACAAGGAAATAATTTACTTCTGGAAAGGGTATGGTTTCGGCAGTTAGTGAAACAAAAGTGATAGGGCTAGTTCGATAATGTGATGCAGATTAAGGAAATGTGTAGCTCTTGTGGTGTTTAGTAAAGATGAGGCCATATTCCGGTACAGAGAAGGGTGAGAATACAATTAAATCTTCGTTGTGTTAGTCTGAATCTTTCCTACCTGGGAACTTGTAAAGGTTTTTTCTTTGAAAACTGAATGTAAAACTATGATGTAGGGAGAGAGACGGCGGGATTAGTAGGTCTGGAGCTTATGGAGAATGAGAATGAGAAGAATCTTGGTCTATGCTACGAAAAAGGCTGTTGGATCTGTGCAGCATTAAACACGGGGAGAACTTAAGCACACTTGGAACAGAGGAAATGGCAAAGAGTATTTCAGGTGTATAGTATACAATAGAATCGATGGACTGGTTAGTTGAAGGAAAAGTGAGAACACAAATAGTTATAATACTAGAAAATAAATTCATATTGTAGCCTTGAACACCACTGAAGCTGATACGAACCAGGCGAGTGTAGCGTAAAAGGAAGCGGAAGAAGAAAGGTTAAGATTTAAAAATGCTGAAGAGGAAGGGTGCAATGAGGTTCTTAGGGCAGCAGAGAGTACTTGTGAGAGCTTGAGCTTTTATGGAGACAGTGAGAGCTCAGAAAATTTATTAGCTGGCTAGATGAGGAATTAGAGGAGAAAATAGAAATTGTTTAGAAAGGTGACTGCAGAAGGAAATGCCCATGTACAACTGATTCTAAGAATAAGATGCAAATGCTGATATTTTTACTTTAGAATGCAGTTGAAAAATGACAGGCAATGTAGCATCTAGAAAAACAGACAAAAGTAAATGATGCAATGTTAAAAATATAAATATCAAACTCGGAAAGGTTGTGAAAATGAATGCAGACGATCCTAGGCAGGTCACAAAAAGGTAAAAATTGAAAGGATGGAAGGGCTCACGTTCACCAATGAAATACTGCATTATGATAGCAGATGACTGGCTGACTAGGATGACTAAGGTAAGTTTACTTGAGGGAAAGGTTCCGGAAGAACGGATGGATATATAAACGGTTTTCATTTGGTAATTGCAATACAAGACATTTCATTAATAGCGTATGTAGATTGTTCGATTTTATACGGATCTTGAGAAAAGATACCTGTAGAATAACTCCATTATTCTGGAGAGGAGAGGGGATTGTCTAGCCTACAGAGAGAGAGAGAGAGAGAGAGAGAGAGAGAGAGAGAGAGAGAGAGAGAGAGAGAGAGAGAGAGAATTTATTTTTGTAAATGCATGTTTCATTTATTCATGTTATGTTTCAAAGAAAAAAAAAACAGTGAAAGCCAAAAACAAACAGGGAAACCTACGGCGACCTTTTTTTTTTATTTTCCTTAGCAAAGTCGAGCATTAGCAACAGTGAACAGGCTTGGGATATTATGTCATGAACACATCTGTTAAACAATCACGTTCATGTACTACTCTGCCACACATCCTCATCCTTACCTGGGCATCTCCTGCCGCTGGCCTTCCTCTTGCTGAAGGCCTGAGGAGAAATGAAGAGCAAGATGGCCAACAGAAGCAACTTGTAATGCATCTTTATCCTAGAGATAGCAAACTCCCACCTCTGGTAATTCCTCCAATGCATTTAACGTCCAACAACCAATGCCTCTGCTTCTACTTCTTCCCTTTTCACGAAAGATAGATGCAACGATGCTGGCGTTGCTGCGGCACCACCACATGCAACAACAGTTAGATCGGCAACAACTTCCTTCGATTCTACTTGTCCCAGACACATAAGATGATGGTACATCTTACATGGCGATAAATTCACTCGATGCTTACAGTATTTATAAACTTATAATGACGCGTTAAACACTAGATTTTTTATTTATTCATTATTCACTTTACATTTACTCTGTAGCAACCATGAGACAAGAATATTATCGAGCGACGTAAAATCAATCTGAATAAATCGATCATGAAAAATTGAACACTAGGATTAAGGAGTCTTCACTTACAAGGTGTGAGCACCTGCAAAGTTAAGCACCCACGCACAAAACACTTCCACTCACAAACACACACACAAACACGATGGCAGAATCGCGGGTCGCGTTATAAGCCACTTTTCTTCTCCTCGCCCTACCCCCCTCAACCCCTCCTCTGCATGGGACACCAAACCCCTTCCTCCACTAGCACCACCCTCGCCGCCGCAGTTTCCAACTGCCGTAGGATCACCGCTAACAAAATCTATCGCAAGCTAAAGGCGTCTCTTCAAGGACTCCAGTCAGACTGTGAGGATCGCTATTTATTCTTGTCTGCGCGGCCCTACTTGAGCCATTGGGGGGCCCGTTACCAACTTCTATCGCCATCTAGCGGGGAATGCTGGTACCACATGAGTGATGCCCTCCGTAGCGGCCTCTTCAAGGTCATTCCACCACTATTTCCCTTCCGGTTTGATTCATTCCCATTCCCTACCTCCCTGGAAACCCAAAGGAGAGAAACAAGAGAGCAAGCCACAGATGTGCTTGACGCTGCGCTGCTGTTCTCAATTGGATTCAGTGATACTGAGGCTCAAGGACGTACTTTTCTAATCCACTATTGCATTTGCCTAATCTAATGAATAATCATTATTATCCCGCACTTCATTTTTGTTATTTTTCTACTACTGGCTATGTTCTCTGGAATCATTTAGACACACATTACTGAATTTTATAATCAGGATGAGAGGTCCGACACCTGCCTTAAATAAAATAAAGCGATATCTCAAGAGCTTCTTTAAGATGGTGTATTGAATTGCGCACAAACAAAATACTCAAGATATGCAAGAAAATGGCACAAAATACTCGAGGTCAATTTTCTTCGGGCAGTTCCCAACGCCAAGATGGCTCAAGATACGCGGCCTTTCACAAGAACTCTTATGGACGAAAAGAGGAAACAAAAAGCATAATATCCTTTTATTACTGTATAGGCATAAGAAGAGCTACCTCATCCAGATGAATTATTTTTGAGAACCAGGAAGCTAACAGTTCGGAGCCTACACTTATTAGTGGAGAAAGCCAAAAATACCCCTTAATATCGAATACATTTTATTTTGAAAACAATTACATAAAACAATTACATACAATAAGTTCATCTGTCCTCGTAGCTTCTGTATTATACCAAAAGAATAAGTCAGAATTCTGGCCAAAGCAGCTGTATTCGTGTACAATTCGCTTAAGATGTGAGTTATTCCACCAGTAAAGAAAAGTAGACATTAAGTGATATTCGTTGTTTTATATATATATATATATATATATATATATATATATATATATATATATATATATATATATATATATATATATATATATATATATATATATATAAAGATGTCTACAAGACTTGGCCCTTTGCCGCACCAATGCCAATCCGCGCGGACGAGCGCGAGCGCGCACGCTCGATATAACATTCGCTCCATTTGAGCAGCAATCGAGCCGATAACGAATAAATTATGGATTCGGCGAGCGCCATCTATAACAATCGCGACATCGTTATCTCTCCGCTTGTTCCCGTGTCGCTAAATCACACGCACTCGCACACACACACAAACGCATAGACGCGCACGCACGCACACAGGTATCGTTGCGTGGCATCCAATGATGATGATGATGATGATGATGACGCTGGCAATGATGCCCGCCGTAAATCCTCGAACTTTGGAAGAAGGAAGGACCTCTGGTGGAGGAAGAAGGATTCGAACGACGAAGCGGAGGAAACAGAATAATAATAGTTAAAAAAAAAAATATTTCTAAAAATATTTCGTATACCTGAAATTTTTTCCAGAATATGGACACCTGAAGGAAAGAAGTCTTACAACATCCCCCAGCCCATTTAATACCGTTTTTAATAAGTAAATTAACAACTGTATGCCTAGAAAGTGAATTGTCCAAAATACTGACACTTGAAAGAAACACAAATTTACAACACTCCTTAGCCCACGTAACGTCGTTTTTAATGAGTAAGTAAAAAACAACTGCTTATCAGACATCACTAATCTTATTGCAAAATCGTAGCTCTCAAGCTTGGTGATAGCAGCATATATATTTTTACTTTTAGCTCAAGGTAAATATAAGCAGCCAGTATTATTGTAACCTATGGGTTGTGAGCGAGACATGGGTTTCCGCCAATCAGAATTAGCTTCAGTGATATCGGCTGTGGATATCTATCGTCAACTCCAAAAATACAGACCACAGATAGCCTAATAGTTTGGCACCTTTACAGAAGCTCAGCGTGCACCCGTTTTTCAACAAATCGGATCTCCGAAAAATTTCATGGGTGGGGGCTGGGTGACGGTACTTTCTATTACCCAGAAAAAACTTATGAGGAAATTTAGGCAAGGTAGTTCAAGGTCCCTCAAATCGGGGGCAAAATCAGGTTTAACAGATGGGACCAAAAAGTCAAAATACAGGTCAAGGATCTAAATAATATTGATAATGATAAGTACGGGCTTGGAGTTAACAATATCATCCCATAAATATTCTGATTAGAAATAATGGTAATAATTTTTGGATATGCCTTAAAAAGGGCTAAAGTGTTGAAATAATAATATTATTATAATAATAAGCACGGCGTTAACAATCTCTTCCCTTGTATTCTCACCTTAGAAACAAGGTGGTGATGGCTTTTCAAAACTGTTCAAAATCGCTCGAATTTTTTAACCTACTCAACACTAAATTTGATCTTACCCTGAGATCGCTTTCATCTCTTCCTGAGAATTCTCCCTCAGTTTCAACGGAAACTACTTATTCATTTACATTCGCTTTGTTCTCTGGTTTATTTGACTCCATTCCATGGGGTCTCCCTGTTTCCTTTTCCCTTTTTCTGCTGAGGTCTGTCGGTCTGTTTAATGAGCTCTAGTATCCCCGTCTGGCAATATATCAGGACTTGCAAAGTTATCTCTGTCCGTCTTAATATATATATATACATATATATATATATATATATATATATATATATATATATATATATATATTATATATATATATATTTTTATTCATCTGAGTTCGCTTCCCCCTTCAACCTCTCTCTCTTTCCCACTCTCTCTAGAGGAGAGATGTGTTCATTCCTTATCTACTTTCAAATTCACCAGAACTTACAAACTCATCTCTCTCTCTCTCTCTCTCTCTCTCTCTCTCTCTCTCTCTCTCTCTCTCTCTCTCTCTCTCTTTGGACAATGACACATCTATCTTCTTACCTTACATACTTTCCAATTTATCTGTTCTTACAAGGCTTCTTCCCGTTCTCAATTTCTCTCTCAAGAACACAGCCTTGCCTATTTTCTGTCTTAAAATATACGATTTATTAAGGCTTGCTGTTTTTCTCTTTCTCTCTCGGAATATTCTTACGGGTGATTTCACGTCTAATCTTTTTGTATGCTTCGGAAGTTTTCCTTACTTATCAAGTGTTCCTACCCCTCATCCCCACATCCCCCATCCCCGGCCCTTCCCCAACTCTGCCTACCTGTCTGTCTGTCTGTCTGTAAGCCTCTAATTTTTTTTGCGTCTCGTGTAATTAAACCCCTTCAGATGCGATCAATTTCTAACAGCGACCTTTTATCTCTCACGAGCATCTTGCAGTCAGAGAGAGAGAGAGAGAGAGAGAGAGAGAGAGAGAGAGAGATTACCTGATGCTTAAACGGGACACGACGACACCTCCGAGGAATGTATGTTTTCTTCTGGTAAACAAGTAAACAAGAACAGACAGACAAATTCTTAGGAAATGCCT
>NC_089752.1:33108883-33148883 GCF_040412425.1 Macrobrachium rosenbergii
TATATATATATATATATATATATATATATATACATATATAATATAATGTTTGTGCGTGTGTGTGAATTATGCATATATGTTTGATACTTGGATGCATATAACGATTCACATAACAATTTCAGGTATATCATACAGGAACTGAGATCTGCCGAAAACGTCCTAATCTTAGATTTAGCCCCTCCATCCCTCTTAATAACAATGTATCAGTAGATCTGGCCACCCGTTGATAGCCCAGCCCCTGAGAGGATACTTGAACAATCGTAAAAACCCCAAGGATAAAATAAATGACGACGCGTTCCAGAAATGATTCCTTATATAAGGCGTTCTAGAAATTATTCCTATCATCAAGAATTCCAAAACTGGCTACCAAGTCATTCCAAAAGATAAAGCATTCCAGAAAGAAAGAGATAATGCTGAAGATACGTCATTCCAGAAATAATTTCTAAGATTAGGCATTTCTTAAACTACTCGGGAGACCGTACTCCAGGAATGATTGCTGAAATAAAGAATTCTAAAAATTACCCCAGCTTAAAAATCTACATATGCATGAAAGCATATGGCTAAGCTATTCTGTCTTGGTGTAACACTAGGAGGAAGGTCCAGGATAGTAATAACAAAATAGATAATTTTTTTCACCAAAGGAAATGTGGATTATATTCAAGGGAAATGATGAAGAAAAACACATGGATATATATATCTGTTTATATGCATATGTGTATATACACACACACACACACACACACACACACACACATATATATATATATATATATATATATATATATATATATATATATATATATATATATATATATATATATATATATATATATTATAAATATTGCTGTTCGACCTCTCTTCTTCAAATGGTGGGAACAGAATCAAAATCAAAAGGAAAAGAAAAAGAAACAAGACAAGACAGCACCAAACACCAAGCTTCTTCCATTAAACCTGGGGAGAGAGGCGCTGTTGTTGTTTTGAAAATTCAACCAACTGTCTTAGCAGATTATGAATTTAGCTTAGAAATCTATCCAACAGAGATGGTTTCACTGGGGCCACCTTTAGTGAGGGTGTCCCTAGGCATCATTTTTCTCTGAACTGTGTATTGGTGATGTTTTTTGTCATTTTTCAGACTGCCTCAGGCCATGAAGGGCTGGATGGCCACAACAGGCCAAGCCCTCTAAGCAGGTCATCTCAGGAAAGAGAGAGTACAGCAACCAAGCGCAGAGGGCACACAAACGGTAGTGCTCCCGCACCTTTTTCTTTGTTTCTTTTACTTAGTGGAACATGTTAATCGTATCACCAGAGGCCAGGCGTCAGTTGCAAGTGCGCGCAAGCATCCTGCGTAAGGTAAGTCTGATGATGACAATTACTCACCGTTCTCCTGCTGTTTTTCCCACTGCATTTCTTCTTTTTTTTCAATTTCTCTTTTCTTGGACACTGACTAAAGATCCTGGTGGAACCATACTTCCTGTATGAAGTCGAGTATACTAAGTATAATTAGTGTTGCATAGTGAGATTGCATAAGGTATCCTCCACGGGGTTAGCTTAATATTCTCAATTTCAGATACCTGCCTTGCAGTAATCAAGGGTTAGTGAGAGGACATATAAGTAATACTCAGGCAAGCCTTGGAACCTGATCATACCATTGTTTGGAAGAGGAATAGTTTTTAATTTGCTAGAAAACTGCTTACAAGAGTGCTACTACAATGATCAGCTTTGCATCATACTCTAAAAAGTAGGGGAAATATTACCGTGTCTGAAAGGGACAAATTGGGGAGCTGTTATTGGATCACGTAGATTCCCTCATTGTAACACTCATTTTGATGGACTGGGTGTGTGATCAATGGGGATATTTCATTTGTTAGTTCAAGAATAAATCAAAATATTCAGTAACCTAGTTCCAACTGGCGACCTAATCTAATCTAATCTAATTAGATTAGGTCGCCAGTTGGAACTAGGTTACCGAATCAAAATATTCAGTAACCTAGTTCCAACTGGCGACCTAATCTAATTAAGTTATTTATCTGTCTTTTGGGGTAACTGTTAGCCTAAATTGATGGGATTACGTGGGTCTTCGGTATATCAAGGCTGCATAAATCACAGTAATTAATAATTAAACTCATCCACCGAATGACCCCGTAACAATATATATATATATATATATATATATATATATATATATATATATATATATATATGTGTGTGTGTGTGTGTGTGTATGTGTGTGTGTGTGTGTGGGTGTGTGTGTATATACACATGTATATATAATATACATACATATATATATATGTGTAATAAATATATATATATATATATATATATAAATATATATACATAAAAATAAATAAATAAATTATATATATATATATATATATATATATATATATATATATATATATATACTTGCACAGTGACTGCCAAATCAACAAAAAAGTAAATAGATTTATAAATAAAACGAAAGAATCCATGAGAAAAACAAGCAAATCGAGGAGCAACAACAACGCCCAAAATAATGCGCAAAGATGCCAATCGAGAGAATATGAATACGGAAGAATAACCAAATTAAGAAGCAATTAGACGGAATAAAGCGGTGGAGAGAGGAAGAGGCAAAAGTCATTAATTCCCAAATAAACTCAATTACTCCAATTTCCCCTTCTGTCGGCTTAAGAATGAATACAAACACAAACTTAATTGCGAGGGAGATAAGGGACGTGGCGTCCCGACTAACGACTGCACATTCCGCGTAATTACTCTTAGCAGTTTGGCAGTCTGTGGCAGACCGAGGCGGCCCATTCCCCGCCCAGATAAGCAAAAGGGAGAAATACTAAATGACAGAAGCCAAAGAACAAAAACAAATAAAAAATGAGACATCAGCAATAAGATGTACAGCAACCCTATTTCTGTGTATCTTCATTAGCGAGTAGCCTATTTGCATTCCGGGACTTTCAAAGGACAGGCCGATTTAGCGAAAATTTTAATGCCAAGGCCGATGGAACCGGCAACCTAATGTACGCAGCTGAGCCCTAATGTAATTGAAACAAGAAGAATCGGGAAAAAAAAATTCACAGGATTAAAGGAAAACGGAAGCAGAGAGGGAATTCCAATGTTTGGAAGTAGTGGGAACAGAAACTTACTGAAAAGTTTGACATCATCTTCCATAAACTTACTTAAGTTTTAGCAGTTGTTTATTTACTTCATATTTTTATACGGATTTAATCATATTTTTAAAAGTTTCGTTTCTCTCATCTCCCACATATGTACAGTACATTCTACTACTACTACTACTGTCCCTAATGACAATATTAACAACAACAATATTAAAAATAATATTATGATCACATGACTCTTGAATTATTTTCCTTTCATAAATATATTTACTCTAATTTTTTCATATATCTTAGTCAATAATTTAGTTTATACACGTTCATATTCTACTACATCTAAGTCATAAGCTTTTCTTTCAGCAACTATCCTACACAAAAATTTCGTCATATAACTAATTTTAATTACCGATTTGCCAGTAACATACGGCACATCATTTATAAATATTAATGATTCCTCTGACATATTTACATAAACGC
Organism: Macrobrachium rosenbergii; assembly: GCF_040412425.1. Classification (NCBI taxonomy): domain Eukaryota; kingdom Metazoa; phylum Arthropoda; class Malacostraca; order Decapoda; family Palaemonidae; genus Macrobrachium; species Macrobrachium rosenbergii. The sequence continues at coordinate 33,112,468 of NC_089752.1, forward strand.
TAAACTGGTAAATTATTACAATTTTCCATGGTTTCTTAAAACAAAGAAAAGACAACAGGAAATTTCCAATAAAACCTCAAAGAATGAAACTACCAATACTTTTCACTTCTCGTGACCTCTCACAAATAGAGAGAGAGAGAGAGAGAGAGAGAGAGAGAGTTTCGTAATGTCGTAAATTCCATTGAAGATGATGAGAATTACTTAAATGAAAAACTCTTACCATTCAGATTACGTTACAACTTACGATAAATAACAGTAGATAACAAACAATTATTAATTCAATTCTGTCAAAATTTTTTTCTTGGAACATATATGACGATCTCATAATTTACGAAGATGCCCATGAAGCATCGTAAATCATAAAGTCACGAGGGTAATTTGAAGGTATGTTATTCCTGGATGAAAGCACCCATTAAGAACCCTTGTTTGTGTGTGTGTGTGTGTGTGTGTGTGTGTGTGTGTGAGAGAGAGAGAGAGAGAGAGAGAGAGAGAGAGAGAGAGAGAGAGAGAGAGAGAGAGAGAGAGACTTTTGAAGCTTTGACAAATTGTTAGGATTGTTAGATATACTAGAAAAAAAAGATTCACACCAGATAGACAAACAGGGAATAATTCAGTACCGTAAAATATCATGTATTATGTATTAGGATCACCAATGCCATCGATAAGCCATTTGGTCTAAGAAAAAAATGACCTCAACCAATAAATATAAATTTGAACTTTTTCATGTAATTTATCATTGCAATTATAACACAGGCCATAAAAAATAAATACAATTTTACAATGAAACAGAGAAAACTGCAAATAAAAGAGACGCTGCGCCCACCATCTGGAAAAAGAATTTTGAACTAAACCTCAGCATCAGATTAGTAAACGAAATCAAAAAAAGAAAAAAACAATGAAGCGGAGACCGATTATCTTCATTCACGGGCTGTCCGTGGCTTAGCCCATTTACAAACTACCTCCATATACAACCATGCATGAAACTGACACTACCACCGCCGCCGCCGCCGCGTCTGCCGCTACCACTGTAGCGGCTACCGCTTCGTCCTCTATTATCAACGCATCAAGAATGACAGCTGTAGACAGGAGAGGCGAGGGCCTCCATCGATCATTCTTAATGCCCCTCGAACTAATTCATTTATGCGGAGAGACATTGTTGCTGTCTATGACAAATGGAGTGATCGAAAAGAGTGGGGGGAGGGGAGGCGAAGGATTAGATGGAAGGAAGTGAAGGGGTTGGTTCTGGAAGGGGTAGAAGGAACTGGAACGGAAGATTATGAAGGATAGGAAGAGAGCAGGGTAGGTATGGGAAGAAAAGGGTTGGTTCTGGAAGGGGTAGAAGGAACTGGAACGGAAGATGATGCAGGATAGGAAGAGAGCAGGGTAGGCATGGGAAGAAAAGGGTTGGTTCTGGAAGGGGTAGAAGGAGCTGGAACGGAAGATGATGCAGGATAGGAAGAGAGCAGGGTAGGCATGGGAAGAAAATCCATAGAATGAAGACCCTCGAGAATTATGGTTAGCATCTTTTGTCAAATATTTGCACAAGCACATTCATTCTTTATCCCTTAGCAAAGCAGTTCAAGTGACCCAACGCCATGAGTGACCTTACTGGCATGATGCTAGAGAAAATTAAATCAATCAGTCAATCAAGTGACCCAAGATAAGAAATGAAAAATTATTCTGTCAGAAAATTCGCAAGAGACAAATTACCATCCTCCTGTCCATATAACCCACTAAATTAAAGAGATTTCTCGGAGACAACGAGGTCTTTCAATATCACGCTGATGGTAGTTTCTGCAACCATTAATTTTCCCCAGCTAATGACCTTAGCCCCTTTAATCCCTGATGATGTGAAAGGTCGTTGCTATAGGACCTCCATGCCAACGGACGAAAGCCATGTTCGGAAAAATCTCTGCCTAGACGAAGTTTTATGTTTGGGTACCACTGTGTTTCAGAAGGGAGGAGCAGGCATACAGGCAAACTTTACAGATACATTTTCAAAGCCTTAAAACATTTTCTAAATTAATCTTAATGTTTTACTGTGATTCATTTTCCAAAAAATTTATAAATGTTACGTCACAGAAAATTATCCTCGAAAATGGCACTCCCCAAAACAATTCATTGCAGAAACCAAGAGATATTACCAAACTGAATAAAATCTAAAAATATTCAGTAAGTGATCAGAATTCAACACTGCAACCAGACTGAGGAGTAAAACAAGGAACCGCATTTGATCATCATTATTGCAGCCGACAAAGGCATGAACTTATATGAACGTGTCTATCAGCTATCGAGAGAGGCCCTGATCAAATAAAGATGTCTGACGTAGAAGCAGCACACTGGAAGGGAAAGTCCAAAAAATGCGCATTTATAATTCTATGTAAATGTTGCAGCTTATTTAGAAATTCTCCATAAAAATCGTAAGGGTTAGTCACATGGACCTTTTCACCCCGGTTTGCGACTAACCCCACTGCTTAGGTCAAAAGAGGCACAGTGGGTTTCGAACGGAACCTGCTCATCTACCTGTCCTCATCAAAGAATGGAACATAATATGTCCCCTGCCTGGCTAAGGAGTAGGTTACTAATCATGCGCTCACACCACACACACACACACACACACATCTATGTATGTGTGTGTATATATATATATATATATATATATATATATATATATATATATATATATATATATATATATATATATATATATATATATATATATATATGTGTGTGTGTGTGAATTTCATATTTGAGATGCTTGCATGGTTCACATTTTTGGCAATGAAAATCCCGGGTCCTAAACTAGATTTAAAGCACAAAAATGCTTATGCGTAGCCATTATAAGGGGTCTTTCAAAATTTTTTGCGGCCAAACTCTAATAAAATATCACCACTTATATTCATCTGTCCGATAACAATGCAGCAGCTAAACAGCTGATATGTCCCAGATAAAATAGAACGATACAGTTAGACAGCAAATCAGAAAACCATCTAGAGATGACCGTAATCACAACCTTTCAGAGATGACCGAAATCACAGGTACCTTACGCAGAAAAAAAAGAGAAATAAACAATTTGATCGACTACATCCAGAAACTTAAAAGTCCCAGGATGTTACCGTAATCCAAGCAACAACAATAATCCACAAGTACAACTGCACCTACATCTTTGGTAACACAAGGGGCCTTGCCAACAATATCTAGTATTCTGGTAACATGACAGCTTCGAAAATGCTGCTCTGAAATAATAAGCATCGTCACAAAAAGAATTACCAAATACTCAGAACCACTTTGTGGTACCAAATCACAGTGAATGGTGGGTTGAATGCATTGCACGAAATAGGCTGATTGACTTGATCTCCGGAGTCTTGCTTTACTAACTTCACAACTTTAGATCTGTTTCTTACAACTGGCAGCAGGCTCTTTCCACTTAGAGGAGACCCATAATTGCAGCCAACAGAAGTTCATTCTCTCTTGTTGTTAAGTCCATTAGCTGTATGGTTAACAATGTCTATAGGTGAAGTAATGCAATACAAAAGATCCCAGAGAACATCACTATGCAACACAACTGAAATAAAAAAAAAAAGGGGACTGTTAACAATACGAAAAGACACTGGGGAAAGTTTTAAAAGAAAAAGAAAATACAAGAGACACGACAAAGGAAGAAGAAAAGAAAAGGTAATACAAAGTACCTGATATACCGAGTTAACAAGTAGCGTAGCAAGAAGCAGAAAGAAGAAAGGAAGAAATAAACAATGAAAGACACAATAATGAAGTAAACAAATTTCCAAGACGAAAGAGAAAATGCAAAAGAAAAACAACCGTGGAAAGAAAAACGATTCAAAAAGGTAAGCAAAACGACGAAGAATATAGACCTAAAATTCCTGGAAAAATTAGACAAGGCCTATATGTCAAACAACCTCAGTCAGGCCTAAATGACGATGAAAAAATCATATTAAGCATCCAGATACTGGCTACTCAACGAAGCCTTAGGATTTCACGTTGATGGCCTTCTCTTTGCCATCTCATTTACAAACGAGAGAGAGAGAGAGAGAGAGAGAGAGAGAGAGAGAGAGAGAGATGAGGGGTTAGTTCCTACGGTTATGTATGATTATAAAGGAGAGAGAGAGAGAGAGAGAGAGAGAGAGAGAGAGAGAGAGAGAGAGAGAGAAAGAGAGAGAGAGAGCGCAACGATAACAATAAAAGGAACGTCAGCCAAAGACGTCATTATCATAATCTTAGGCAGCACTTAAATCAACATACCGTTTACTTACATATTTGTCAAAAAGCTTATGGGACCCAATGACCATGAAGTGTAACAGCAATAATAATAATTATAATAGAAGAGAAAGGCTTGATGATGAAGAAGATGGGCATGATAATTATGATTCGGACTGTGAATAAAAATTATCAGAAATAATAACCAAACATCATGTTTTTAACGGAAAATTGGAAATTATCTAAGCAATATTTGAAATAATAAAATTAATCATCTTCATGTGATAAAAGCTAATGCGTTTCCAAATATTTCTCTGTGTAACAATAATAGCCTCTCTGTTTAGACTCGCCGTCGTCCACTGGCCCTATGCAAGAATGAAAAATGAACATACCGAAGGTTGCGATTTGCCGTCTTGAGCTTCAGTCATACTGCCGCCATTTTTGAAGGTATGGCTACACTAGTAATAATAATAATGATACACCCGGACACAAAAGAAGACAGAATGCCGGTGTCTGGTAATGGAAGCACGTAAATACACATCCCTATACCCACGGTGGTTACCGAAAATGACACTCATAAATTTCAGAGGGGGGAAAAAAAAGTAAGAAAACCTGACCGAAAATAAACCCTTAATTATTTCCAGGCTTATGTAATCACCAGTTAAGTATTCTTTAAAGTCCACCTTGACGTCTGCCAGCGCAGCTAAACCCCTTCTTCTGCCTCCACCAAAATGACCCTCTTAAAAGCACCCGTCACCCTTTTATTTCCTCTCTTATGTCTGTCTGTCTGTCTGTCCGTCTGTCCCCTCCTAGACAGTCCGACCGTCGACACTCTTTCCTCCGACCGGAGGTGTGCACTTACGGAGGTGCCGAATGCTGAGATCGTCATCCATCAGTCTCCCTAACCACAGTCCCATAAAGGTCAAAATGTTTCCCTCCGGCAGGCAGTGATCACCTTTACCTGCGAACGGGCCAATTACCGTCACCCTTACCTGTCATCATCGCTCGAGTCCCTTATCACTATCATCGCAAGTATACTATGTAATTATTACCACCGCATACCTCAGTCCTCTCTCTCTCTCTCTCTCTCTCTCTCTCTCTCTCTCTCTCTCTCTCTCTCTCTCTCTCTAACTTACTCTTTCGGTGTGTCCGTAAATATATAAATATTTATAAATGTATAAATATATATATCTATATATAATATATATATATATATATATATATATATATATATATATATATATATTATATATATATATATATATATATATATATATATATATATATATATATGTTACAAATGATAACTATTTACATATTAATCACTACAATTTCATGTCTTAAGGACAATGAAACAGCACAGAGAGAGAGAGAGAGAGAGAGAGAGAGAGAGAGAGAGAGAGAGAGAGAGAGAGAGAGAGAGAGACGACCCACATACACGCACGCACAACTTATATTTATTTTGTCAAAATCCGAAACAAGTGACAGACTTTCCTTTATTAAAAGACAAACTGAGAGGTCCCATGATCCTAGAGAAATCATTGCATTGTATGCACATACCCCATAGTATATTTTATTTATAAAACTCTCATGTTCACAGACCTTGGAGGTCAAAATCGTACAAACCAATTTGAAACAACTCGAATGTGAAATGGCCGTACCTTTGAGCACCAAGGTTATTCTAGTTCATTTTTTCCACTGGCAAAAAAAAAAAAAAAAAAACTAGCTGGTCATTTAAAGTCTCCCAAATCAACGCAGGCTGCAGAGGTCAAAGGGTAAAGCCATCTTGCAAAACCCACGCCAAGGTAAATCACCCATGGGCATCAGGTATGCCCACGCTACAGCACTGACCTCATCCAACGGGAAGGCGTTGGATGATATTTAAACAGCAATAGTTTTTATATTCCTTTTTTTAAGTGGGGGTGGGGGGAGGTGAGGGGGTGTTGGCATTCATGAAACATCAAGGGAGGAGAGGATTATACATGATATCAATAGAAATGGACAATGAGAATAAAACTATGTTCATTGCAAAAGTGTAAAAGGAAGTTTTAACTGTATAGTTGAAATCACTATCAATATAAGCTTATATGAGGATTACGTGATACAAAAATGATAATAGATTATGAGAGCTGTCCATAAGAATGACCATACAATAATGGTGATCATGACAATGAAGAAAGGTAACTGAAGTAACTATAAGAAACACACAACGTTTTAGACTTTTCGAAGTAACTGACAATTCCATACTCTCAGCAATACCATTTTTAACATCGCCTTCAGTGTACCAAAATAAAAATAAAAAAATCTCGTGAAAAATCCAGTATTTGTTTTGCTTACTATTGGCATTGTGAAAATCATAATAAAATTACTGAACAGGTGGAAATCTGCTCAGGCAAATGCACTTAGAACTGAACGTAGGACATACTGGGCCACCAGTAACTTTACTGTTATTGTTTCATTCTGGTGTAAATGGTGCTTGCAGGCTTTCGTTACAGTCACAAATGGCGTTCTGAAACTTTCGTTACAGTTACAAGGGGCGCTTCGCAACTTTCATTACCTCATCATGATGTTGTCAAGTTCAAAATTTCGAAACTCTATACTCGAAATTGCCGACGTTAATTACCGGAGGCCCAAGTCCAGAAAAGAATAAGAAAAGCAGGATTCTTAAGAACATACCTACAAGAATAGTATATAGAATTTATGGCAGAGGCCAACCGCTAAGATCTATGAGGTCATTTGGCGTTGCAATGGAAATTGACAGTAAAAAAGGTTTGAAAGGTGTAACAGGAGGAAAACCTCGCAGTTGCACTATGAATCAATTGTTAGGAGAAGGTGGAGAGTAAGATGGAGGAAAGAGTATATGATCGGAGGTACAGTAAAAGGAATGAAAGGGGTTCCAGCTAAGGACCGAAGGGACGCTGGAAATAACCTTATGCAATGTTTACAGTGCACCACATTAGGTGCACTGACGGAACTACTCCCCTACCGGTTGTAAATACTATACCATACTACATAATTATATTATCCATACATCCGTTATTTAGAATGAATCCAATATCCCAAAAAATAGGATATGATAAATCGTCATAAGGCGAGGATCATAATGATATTCTTTTAACCCTATTTAGCTTCCCTACCTCACCCAGGAGCCAAAAATGCGAGAGGTGATAATTGTAAAGTTATTTGCAAAAGATTTCCCTAATAATCTCGCAGTTACACTAATAATAATAACATCGAGAGCATTTTACCAGCTTTTTCTTTTTGGCCAATGAGAAACATGTAAAAGTTACCATAAACAGATGTTCACGAAAACTTTAAAATCCCTAACTATGAGCCCAGGTCGACGAGACGTGCAGTCTAATACCCGAATTGAGCCCACCCTCATGCAAACTAGGATAAAATAAAAAAAAAAAAGTGGAAGGAAACAGGCGATGGCAAATTTCCAAAAGAGTGATAGATGAGAGAAAACTTGGGTGGACTTGTGAAAGTCGATGGTATAAAAGGCATTATTTCACGTTATTATTATTATTATTATTATTATTATTATTATTATTATTATTATTATTATTATTATTATTATTAATGCAATTGAGGGTTGATGGTACAGTGAGGAAAGCGAAATATAGTTTCAGCATCGGAAAATATTAAATTGTGTGCATCACAAGCTTGCTGAATACAGTTGATTAATGGATCTTCGGAATAAACCTAACAAAAAATTTATCAATGTTATATTTTTCCAAAGCATTAGGAAATATAGCAACTTGTCAATAATGACTACAAATCTTCCGATGAAAGCTGGGTGCCCGTGAAATTTCGTAGATTTATAAAGAAAGGACTAGCTCATCAAGTTTTATTTGAGGCAAAATAGATGGAAAAGACTCTTTAAACAAAGTCCGGATCAACACATGGGAGCAACGTTAAAAAGAAAATATCTAAGTACGCAGATGGAAAAGACCCTTTACACAAAAAATCTGGATCAATGCAATGGGTGCAACGTTAAAAAGACAATATCTCAGTACGATGATGGAAAAGACTCTTTAAACAAAGTCCGGACCAATGGAATGGGCGCAACGTTAAAAAGAAAAGATCTAAGTACGCAGATGGAAAAGATCCTTTATCAAAATGTCTGGATCAATGGAATGGGAGCAACGTTAAAAAGAAAATAGCTCAGTGCGATGATGGAAAAGACCCTTTACACAAAATGTCTGGATCAATGGAATGGGTGCAACGTTAAAAAGAAAATTTCTCAGTGCGATGATGGAAAGACTCTTTAAACAAAGTCCAGATCAATGGAATGGGAGCAACGTTAAAAAGAAAATATCTAAGTACACAGATGGAAAAGACCCTTTATACAAAATGTCTGGATCAATGGAATAGGTGCAACGTCAAAAAGAAAATATCTCAGTACGATGATAAAGTCCGGATCAATGGAATGGGAGCAACGTTAAAAAGAAATATCTCAGTACGCAGATGGAAAAGACCATTTATTCAAAATGTCTGGATCAATGGAATGGGAGGTATGTTTAAAAGAAAATATCTCATTACCATTATGGAAAAGACCCTTTACACAAAAAGTCTAGATCTGTGAAATGGGAGCAACTTTAAAAAGAAAATATCTCAGTACGGAGGTAGAAAAGACCCTTTAAACAAAGTCCGGATCAATGGAATGGGAACAATTTTCAAAAGAAAATATCTCAGTACCATAATGGAAAAGACCATTTACACAAAAGTCTAGGTCAATGAAACGGGAACAACGTTAAAAAGAAAATATCTCAGTACCATTATGGAAAGGACCCTTTAAACAAAAAGTCTGGATCAGTGGTATGGGAGCAACGTTGAAAAAGAAAATATCTCAGTACGAAGATTGAAAAGACCCTTTAAACAAAGTCCGGATCAGTGGAATGGGAAGCAACGTTAACGAGAAAATATCTATAATTTAAAGTCAGAACTAGAGTCCTCTAGGGCCTGGGATGGGACTACACGAAGCTGAGAACAGTTCTGCGTGGGTTTACGGAACAGTTTTGATATTGTAGAATGTTTGGATTCACGGTATTTCCTCCTGACTCAACAAGCAAGAATGTGAATGGGAGAAAGATTTCCGTCACTATATTCCTTTTAAAAGGCAAGTAGCAAACATTCACGATATACCTGAACGATATAACCATTCTCAATTTTTTTTTACATCGTTCCTTTATTGAAAAACGGGATAATTGAGAGCATGATTGTGAAAAAAGTAATCAGCAAAGTCCTACATGCAGGGCGCTTCGTGTACGTATATGTATATATAAAAATTTCTATATATATATATATATATATATATATATATATATATATATATATATATATATATATATATATATATATATATATATATATATATATATATATATATATATATATATATATATATATATCTGTGCGTATTGGATCAGAATAAGAAATAAATGATGAGACTCTTACCTTTCCAGGAGGGAATTAAACGTACGCTTGTTAGGTTAAAGTTCTAACATGCTCTGGTCTGAATCCCACCAGCAAAGATATGAAGTTCTCCATATTATGTAAACCAGTCGGATTCAATGATTTTAGAATTAAGTGTATCTCTCCCAAAAATGTGTGAGAGAATCTTGAAATTAAGAGGTGTTTATGGCTCAGTATTAAAAGAGATTTATTATTATTTTTATTATTATTATTATTATTAATAATAATATTATTATTATTATTATTATTATTATTATTATTATTATTATTATTATTATTATTATTATTATTAAAAAGGATGGCTGTATTATGCGAATTTATCTTATATAGTGTCTTTTCTATCTTCCTTATGATTCATAAGGAATCATAAGGAAGATAGAAAAGACACTATATAAGATAAATTCGCATAATACAGCCATCCTTTTTAATAAGACCTGTTTAAAAGAGGGTCTACTCCCTTCACATATTATTATTATTATTCATAAAATGTACCTCGCTTCTTAGGGAACGAGTCAAAAGGTAACTTCTTGAAAAGCAAATACCCCCCTCGACAGAATCCTAATATCTGAACAAGGAAAGCTACAAAGAATAGAAAATACGATTACACGGGTAAAATGTTAATAAGAAATAAGTAAATGAAAAAACAGAAACTGAAATACAACAAATACATGAATAAGAGCAGAACATAATAAAACCGTGAAAGTGTATCGTTTAAACCTGACTCAACTTAAGGAAATAAATGCAATATCCTTAGGAATATTTTGAAAACCTACGAACCACGCTTGGGTCGATCCGTCACGTCCGTGCGCCTGCCCCTATATTTCATGGTGTCATCCCGCCTTGTGTTTAAGCGTAGTAGCGCGTGAAATGCATCCTATATTTATGCACGTCGACACTGCCCAATAAATACCTCCTAATGCCTGTGATTAGGGTAATTATTACGTTATACAGTAATTACGACAACAAAGAGGAAGGTGGAATTATGAGAAGCACTACTTACACCCAGCGGTCAGAACCGCCACTAGTCCGGTGGGCAGGGGGACGATGGGGTTCCGCCGGAGGACCGCTTTACTTTAAGGCTGCGGTGAAATAAAGACAGCTGCTTATGGCAATAGCAACGGCAGCTGTAAACAATGATCGTATTTGCTCCCAACAGACGACGGTAGTCTCTGCAATTGTGGTAGGGCTAATGAATAACTTCCAGGTGATTAGGTTTTCGGTAGGTTACGCCAATTTAGCATGGGAGAGTTCATTATCATTCGGGTCTTCGGAAGCCTAAAACTGATGATCTCAAAGTTGAGCTTTCCGACACATGCGATGGAATTTCCAGAAAAGTTGCAGTTCGGGTGGAAAGTACTGTAAGAGAAATATGAGAAACTGCACTCTATTCAATTCTGTGTTGCAAATTGTGGTTAAAACAGCGGAATCTCTGTTTCGTTCCGTCGAAATACGTAATACCTCTCACCTAACGATTCTCCATTATTCTTTTCGTTTTTAAAGATAACGAATTAAAACGGTTTCCCGATTCTATTTTATGCACAGATAAATGAAGCCGATTTGCTGCAATGCTCACCACGGGAGGAGTCCACGCTCGTTCGCCAAAAGAGGCCAGGGAGGGAGGGAGGGAGGGAGGGAGACCCAAAGGCAAAGAAGCTTAGTAACACCATGAGAGGGGTTCAGCCCCTTGATCTGAACTCTATGGCCTCTTGGTGACAAACGCATACTTGGACAGACAGACGCAGCCGACTGTTGTTGTTGTGTGTGTGTGTGTACGTGTGTGTGTGTGTGTATGTGTGTAAGACTGGATGATAATGATCACAAATGCGATGAGCAAAGGAAAAAGCCACAAAATAAACAAGGGCGAGCAGTGCGCCCTTCAAAGAAATTTCTGTTTATATAGCTTCGGAGGAACCTGACACAACATGAGGATGATGACGCCCCGGGGGCTGACTGCCAGAGTGCAGATGTGCCATTTCGTATGTTTCCACTGACACTTAATGAGCTTCTGGAATTGCATGCTAAGTAAATTAGATATTAACATGTTTACGTATTAACTGAGTTAAATGCTAAGTGGATTAAATGACGCTAATGGACACGTCTATTCATTCATAATATAGTGTAATGTTATTTAGGCACATCTAAATTTCAACATGGTAAGCATGCTGTCTCCAGTTAGCCATCATTAATGCTGTGCACTCCCTAAAAACAGACCCTTCCCCCCCCCCATCTCTCTCTCTCTCCCTCTCCTGAGATGAAACCTAGATTTTGTTTTCTCTCTCTCTCTCTCCCTCTCCAGACATAACTTGAACACTTGCTCATTTTGATGAGACTGACTCTGAATATTTTAGCCACGATATTCAAGAAGACACACGAAAAAGGACTACAAGATATTTCAGCTACTGGTCATGATTTGGGCGTTTAACGAGAGTAGCAGAAACAGTGAAATACAACACATAACGAACGAAGGATGGTCTCTGTTGAAAATATGAAGTTAGTATTTAACTGAAGTCAGTCTTCGCTGAGAATGATGTAAAACTAGAGCTGACAAAACACTGCAAAGGAAAAATGAACTTAAAACCATTAACAAAAGAATGAATTAGAGACTATAATTACCTAAGAGACAAAGCAGTTAAGAACAGAATGAATAAATGTCTGCAACAAAGCAACCAAAGGAAGAATGAATAAAAGCCTCCAATGAATACAGCATAGCAACAACCAAAAAATGAAGAAGCCTACCAGTGAATAAGGCAAAGCAATAACAATAGAATTTTAAAAAGTCTACACAGGAATATAAAAAAGCAACAGCAAAATTATGAATTCATTAAAGTCTACAAATGAATAGGAAAAAGCAAAATCTTGTTAGTCTAGATACGAAACTTAGAATCCAGTCACAAACAAAAGGACAAAAAAGTAAAAAGTTAATTTTAGACAAGTTATGGACCAGAAAATGAATTGTAGTTTTGTCGGGTGGGTCGTGTATCGACTTATTATCGATTAATTCTTTGATCTGGCAATCTCTTGGCAGGCTTCAGAAATGAAATTCGTATTTTTCCAATAATTAATTGCAACCTTTTGAGTTATGATAAGGAGTACAGAAAAATTCACACCCAAAAGGCTGGGATTAATGATTTTAAAAAAAGCTAATTTCATTTCTGAAGTCTGCCAAGAGTTTGACAGATCAAAGAATTAATCGATAAATCGATACGCGACCCACCCAAAAGAAATTGCGATTCATTTTCTTGAACATAACTTGCCTAAAACAAATTTTTTCTCCTGGGGAAATCAGTTATCAATTCCTCTCATATGAATTCAGCTTGCCCAGGAAACATTATACGGTAATTTGCCCAAGAACATACCATACCCTACTTAATTCTAAAATTTGATACAACATTTTCCATATACTTACTTAATATTTGCCAATGTAAAACACCAAACTAAAATTTCTTGCATCCTTTCGTCAAAAATCATTATATTATACCCCAATCGCTTACGTACAATTCGCAAAAAACAAAAAACAAGAAACAAAAGGCAAATTCCTTACACCCACTTCAGACAGAATAAACATAACTCATTACAAAAAATCACAATTCCAAGAAGCCAGGTCGTCCAAAACAAAAGCAAATAAATCATACCCTATCAAAAATGAACACCACCGGACTCTCATTTGGAACATCTAATTCCTTCCATACAATTTACCTCGGTATAACATAATACCCTGACTGAAAAATTAGCCACCTCCTTACATTCCTCGGCAGAAGAGGAATGATGACAATGAGTGACAGACGAGAAAATCAAAGAACGAGAAACCAGAAGGGATTATGAACGAATGAGAAAATGACAGGGGAAAGACACACTAACAGAGTGCGGTTTTGGACCGGAAAACAAACCCCTTCTTCTATAGACCACCGCTAATAGAGGCCACAACTTCTGATTCCAGACCCCCTCATTATATGCTTCAGCGGAACCACCCACTCACGGACGGAGTAGGGTGCGCGCTCTCCTTCGCTTGATGTGGACCTTCTCTACTCTCTCTCTCTCTCTCTCTCTCTCTCTCTCTCTCTTTATATATACACACATATATATATATATGTTATATATATGTATATATACAGTAGTATAGCCTACTTACAACCACACACACACACACACACACACACACATATATATATATACATATATATATATATATATATATATATATATATATATATATATATATATATATATATATATATATTATATATATATATACATATGTATATATATTCCTTCAAAGGATGGCGTCAGGAGGTTCTCAGCAAGTCTTTATTGGATCCTGTGTTCGTATAAATCACCGTTGGAGTACTTGAGATTTTATAGATTACTAATCTGATTACAATAGATTTATACATCACAGTTTTTTCGACAGATATACATAACGTTCTTTTCAGGGCAAAACATACACTTCACTGTTCTTTCTACTGCAAGATACAGATATTTATTTCTGTTGATTTTACTGCAGTGTATAAAAACTGCTATTGTTTACCAGTAAAATACAATAAATATAAAACTACTATCATTTCTATTTAAAATACAAAATACAATTACTTTTACTTTAACGACAAAATATATAAACTACAATTGTGTTTATCGCAGACTGAATTCCTAAATAATGTTTTAATGGCACTTGCTTGCGTTGTTACTTCCACAGTAAATCTAGCTCACTGTCACAAACACACACATTCAGATAAATATTCTGAAGTCATTTCAGGAAAGGTATTAAGTTTCTGTACCCAACAATTTCATTTAGAAAACGAAGAGAGTGAATTCATGGACAATTCTGAAAACTTAAATGGAAAGACAGTGTGGCAACATGTTGAAATGATGCTGAATGCAATATCAGCAGGTTAAATTATTTGTTCATCTAAGGCATCTTTAACTGTCCGAGTATTTCAGCAATTTGCTTTTTCATGGAAGAAATAATGGAAGTGATAGTATGTGGATTTTGAAATTTAAAGTGTCTACGTCAAGTACCACGTTTTCCTAATGTTAAAAACCAAGATCAGTATATATTCATGGTGCTTAAATTAAAACTCACAAATTTAAGTGTTTGTAGCACCCCCCAAAAATTCATCGTCACGGAACACATAATGCCAAGAAAAACCAATTAAATAGTGAAAAGGTCCATAAATCCCAAGATATCAAATGAAAACATCCCAAATTTGTGGTGCACAAATCGAGGGCATAAGTCCTTCATTTTTAAATAAAAGGCCACAAACAGCTAGTACGTAAATCTTTGACCACAACCGAATGACTGCAAATAAATGGTATATGGTTCAAAAGACCACAAGTTTTTCACAGGCAAATCAAGAACAGATTTCTCATGCTTAAAGTAAGGACCGACCACAATCCTTTGTTTCATGAACGATGAGTTCTAAGCGTTCCTATTGAAGACAACAAATCCATAAATTGTAAAGCAAGGACTAAAAACACCTCATTTACAAAGCAAGGACCACAAATCCTTGTCTTACGAAGCTATAACCAGCAATCTTGTCGATTAAATCACGAACAACACAGGGAGTCAAAAACCACTATTTCACGGCATTTAAATCATGGATTCGAAAAGTATTGGCATTTCAAAAGAGTACCAGAAAACTACGGTGTTTAATCAATAATCAGAAATCTGCATTTTAAATCAAGAACTAAGAATAAGCGGTTTAAATCGAAGGCCACGAATTAGTGGGGTTTAAATCAAAGACCACAAGAGTTCAAATCAGGGACCACAGGACAAGGTGTAGCGGTAAATCAAGTTCTTAGGAGTTTATAAAGAATCGCTACGATGGAAATGAGGTCTTCAACTTCTCTTTATGAAGTCAAGAGAACATTCATGGTAGAGATTAGCATCGCAGCAATCACCGGTCGTGTCTTCGGCTGCAGTAACTTAAAAAACACATTATCTAAGAGCAATTTCTCGCATCATATCTTGAGATGCAAAGCACGTGTTATATATATATATATATATATATATATATATATATATATATATATATATATATATATATATATATATATATATATATATATATATATATGTATTTATATATATACCGTATATA
Source organism: Macrobrachium rosenbergii (assembly GCF_040412425.1). Classification (NCBI taxonomy): domain Eukaryota; kingdom Metazoa; phylum Arthropoda; class Malacostraca; order Decapoda; family Palaemonidae; genus Macrobrachium; species Macrobrachium rosenbergii. The sequence goes on from NC_089752.1 coordinate 33,128,256, forward strand.
TATACATATATATACACACTATATATATGTATATATATACAAATATATACATATATATACATATATATATATATATATATATATATATATATATATATATATATATATATATATATATATATATATATATATATATTAGTAGAGAGGTCTCGTGTTGCTCGAAAGTAAGTATATAGACTTCATTGTCTTGCACACAAAATGAGCAGTTACTCGTTGTCAATAACAGTCACTGGCAGAGACAATGGGTTTTCTGCAAATAATTGTTCAAACTGAAAGAACCCGGGCGCGCAAGACAACTGCAGAATAATGACGGAATTACAGGCTTTCCGTAAAAAGTTCACCAACTCCAGATTACAGTAATATTTCGAAAGCAAAACCTTGCTCTTTAAAAGCTAAACAAACAATGAAACAAAACGATGGAAACACAGTATTATATTCTCGTCTCTGAGAATTAAAAGAAACGGATTTATATCATTCTGATTTGCCTTTATTATTCTGGGGCACATTGTTATTCCCAGCTTAACTGCGACTGCTTCAGGGCTGAATGCATGATTAATTATCCGAATGTGTATTCTTTCGAAGGGTTACCCTTTTTCTCGTCGGTAGAAAGGCGGAATGATTGCGCTTTCGAAGCGTGGCAGTATTTGGCAATAAGCGAACTTTCTATGGAATTGCGCCCACTGAATTACTATTTTATCTATAATATCTGTCAACCAAAATTGCCAGTTTAGAGAATGGCAAAAACACACATAAACACACATAGACAGACATATATATATATATATATATATATATATATATATATATACATATATATATATATATATATATATATATATATGTGTGTGTATTATATATATGTATATATATACATATATACAAATATTTGTGTCTGTATTCATATGCTCATACTCAAGTGCAAAAAGAATATTGACATAATTCCAGTCTACATTTCAAAACGTAACACACACAGTATCAGCTTTTCTTGAGAATGTATGCCTCTATTAACCTAAGAAATTATTTATTCTCGTATCACCAAAGACCACTGGAAGGTCACATAAAAATCATACCTAAAATCCGGGAAAAAATATAGAACAAAGTAGACTTCACGTATATAATTCCTTCATGCTCGTTGGCAATTGTGGTGAATATCTCACATTCTTCTGTGCTAAAAAAGTAATCGGAAATGAATAAGTATTTATTGCATTTCAAAACTTAGTAAAATGAAAATCATGAATTTGCATTTTTTTTTATCAGCATCTACACCTCGTTTACTGAACATCAAGAATACAAAAAAAAAAAGAGCTTAAAATACTTGAAGAGAAATAATATTACTCATAATGCATCAGTAACTTCGGAAAAACATACAAATTTCCATGCCACGTATCACAGAACTATCGGCAAGAAACTCGCTCTAGACCTGACCTAGAATTTGTGTACCTCGCTCGCCCGTCCTTCTACGGCCCCGTCTAAACCTGAGCTGACCATTTCCTGTCTTCCCTTGCCATATCCTTACTAAATGACCCTCATCAAACGTGACCAATCGACGCCCTTTCTCTCGCTTTCCAATCCGGGATTAGCATGATCCCAGCCTCCGATCTGTAATTATCTCCGGCAAATCCTGCCTTAAATTATCAATTTGCGAACGCCATTAAGCGGAAAGCGTCTTCCTGCCTTTTTTTAATTTTTTTTATCTAGGTCTTGTAGACCGTCCTCATTAAAATGCAAAGTTAGCCGCGCCGGACGGTAATCACGTGAGGGCGTAACCGAGGTCCGCCTCTTTGCTACGATGCAATAAACGCTATTTTCTGAATGCCAATAGCGCTCTCGTCAATCAGGTATTTTACTCTGGTTTCTATTTGGTTACGTCGCATTCAGACGTATTTGGCTTTCAAAGAAATTCTACAGCAATAATAGGGATCATGTAACTACTACCACTACTTCTACTACTACTACCAATGATAATAATAATAATAATAATAATAATAATAATAATAATAATAATAATAATAATAATAAGAGTGGTTAGCTAATCAAATGTGATCGGCTATATTCCTTCAATGTCCAACTTTGGCTGTACACGATTAATTCACAGGCTACTTTTCATTAACTTGCCATCATCTACCTCTGTGTACAAGGTATAATTACTGAATTGTTTGTGGCCTGTTGCTTACCATTCTTTATACAGTGATGATAAAATCTGCGAAGGAAAACATTACGGGAGAGTGCATGAACCGTTTGGCTATCGTTAATTATTAATGATAATCTAAAAATACAATCTATTGATAATGTAACGTTAATTAAGTCTATAAAATCATTGATATGAGGATTTCACTACCATATTATTTCTTTTAATCTTCAAAATTAGATTACTATTATTGTTTCTGGCTTATATTATTAAAAGCATTGATATAAAGGATAAAATCCACAAAAATTTGGTTAACTAGATATATCAAAACTTCACAAAGAGTTTTTAAGACCCTTCATCATCAATAAAATTGAATAAACAGGACCTCGAAAACTCTCTGTGTAGGCAATTATATCTAAAGAGCAAAATGATGAAGGATTTTGCTTTTGAATATTATTATTATTACAGCACAGCACAGCCCGGACCAGACGCGCAGACCTGAAGCCTATCCCGAGGGCACGAAATCCAATATTTTCCCTTTTTTTTAATCAAATTATGAATAATGAAACCTTAAATCCGTCACACAGCATCATTTGGAGGGTTGAAATGTTCGCATTATTCCACCAATTGCACAAATCGACTTGAAATCCCACAGTTAACAACTCACATACATCATTGGAAAATTGCTCTTTTTATCGTCCGCGAATTTTATTGGGGATTGTGGCGCTGTTTCTTTTTTTTCTTTTCGGCCGTCGTCAATTCAGAGACTATTTGTTTGGACGTGCTGTTTGTGAAAGTCTCACAGTCTTACATACGAGCACTGTGCACGGACAATTTATATATATATACATACATACATACATACATACATACATACATACATACATGCATACACACATATACATAAATATATAAACATAAACATATATATATACATTTATATGTATTTGTATATATATATATTATATATATATGTATATATACGTGTATACATATACATATACGTATATGTATACAGATTCCAATTCAATCTACAGCAACATTCTAAAACACATCTAAATAAATATGCAAACCAAACCACACTATTCTCCACCCACGTTCATAAACGCTTATGTAAAGAAACGAACGCATCAAAGCAAAAAGAAAAAAAAGGGAAAAATAAAATACGAACAGTTGTCCTTAACAATAAAACATAATAAAAACGCTCTGCGTTGAATGACTGCTTGACACCAGCGCAACACTTCCTCGTAATGGCCCCAGTCATCAACGCTTTACTCCCTTGCCACGCAGACTTTTACGACTTCTCGTATCAAATACCCGACGTCGAACAACGAAGCTGAATTGAATTCATTTCTCGATTAAAGTCAGAAAAAAAGAAACAGAAGACAAATTTCCAGCAGCTGTTGAGCGATGGCCACTCCCTTCAGCTCACCAGCTCTCGTCTTCCCCTGACCCAGCTGTCAGTCATTCCGGAGTTGGATAATTGTCTTACGCGAGTGTGAGCTCTTCATTCGCCCAGTCGCTCTTTGGCAAGGGCGCTAATGGAGTAATTGAAGCTGGTTTACGGTAGATTAGAGGATTAATATTGGATCAACTAACATGGCACGCGATCTGTGTATCGATCCTGGTCAGTGACTAATTTTGGGCTAATGGATCAAGTCAATTGAAATAACAACCTTTTGTTCACGGGTTACTCAGAAAAGCAGCGACCCATGCTGGCTTAAGATTATTCTAGTGATGATCACGAAACAACAACAATAACAACGTGTAACTCACAACAAACACAAGTTAATGGAAAACTTCTAGCCAGACAACTTTGAGGCACCCTTATGATTCATCTGAAATTTGAAACTTCCGCGCCATTGTGGGCCGTTATTGTAAAATTTCATCAATAACGGATTATGATTTTTAGGCGCCGCAGGACTCATCCTACATAGATATGTGTGTGTGTGTGTGTATGTATGTTGTATGTATGTATGTATATATATTATATATGTGTGTGTATATATATATATATATATATATATATATATATATATATATATATGTAGAGAGAGAGAGAGAGTATATATATCACGCAAAACAAATGGGAACGATAGTTTAAGGGTAAGCTATTGTTTTGACAGCACAATTTACTTTGTAAGTTGCCATTTGCCAGCCTAATGTATGATGGGAGTATTCATGGTAGTATGAATGGGGCTAGTACACACGAAATCGTTCATTCATATTTATCACAACGAAACCCAGTTATTTTTATTTTTTTTTTTTGCTAATTCCAGGTGTGCGGATGGTCATAATCCAGTCTTGGGACAATACATCCCCACGATATTTTGCTCCTAAATCTGTACCGCGAGTAGGCTACTCGGATATTTAAATACAACCCTTTCTTAATTTGAAAAACTATAACGGATAGTAAGTATACATAAATGATGTGATTGCCCTGTCGTGGCTATCCTGCAGAACAGCGGGTTTGAGGCGACCTCAGAATTTGCGTTTATTCTTGTTTTCTATTTTCACAAAAGCCAAAGGGACGGAAAGCTAACGGAAATTCTAACCAAGATTGGAATAGGTATTTTAGACCAAAGGCCAAGCGCTGGAACCTACGAGGTCATTAAGCGCTGAAACTAATATTGAGACACCTGTTAGGAGAAGGTCGAAAGTAAGATGGAAGAAAGAGACTATAAATAGAGGTACAGTAAAAGGAATGAAAGGGGTTGCAGCCAGCGACCGAAGGGACACTGCAAAGAACCTATAGTAAGTAATACCTAACCAGGATGATTGACACGGAAAAACAAAATGAATGGAAACGACGGACAACCCTTTGAAATATACTGTAGAGGTGTATGAACCATAGTCATTAGCCGTCAATTATTAGTACTACGGTTGCTGGCCGCGTTAGGAATCGCCTTTTCGGGTCTCGGCAATTATTTTGGTAAGAGGTTTCTACTCATATACCTTTTGATTTCCTGACTTTGACTCACCACAGTTGACTGAACTACTTCCAACAGAAGCTAAATGCGTTTAAAGACATGCTTACACCATTCCAAAAACGTCTGCAGGGCACTGACATGGTGTCCTCTCAAGGTGTCGCAACCATCGTGAGCAACAGACCACAGGGGCCCTAATTTATTATTATTGTTAACACTGCAAGAGCGAGTTGTCATACAAAAACTAGAATAGCATTAAATCTCCAAATAAGTTTCGAAAGATTAAAATGTCTTTGGCATTTATTCTGCTAAGTCCCCTTAGTAAGCTTACTACAAATTGGTACTAAAATCTACTGATTTTAGTACCATTGATCACAAATTTACTGATTAACGAGAAATTTACATTTTTACCCGATCGGAGTGTTTCTGAGTTTCTTCATTTCGTTTCGTTTCTTCCCTATGCACTCTGCGTATGGATGGCTACCGTATTTTGAACGTCTTTTGCTATTTTCAACCGGAAGTGTGGGTACGTGGACAATGCTGAAACCTGATTGGTTTCTTTGTTTCCAAGTTTCACCAATCACTGGGATTCTGAAATTCAGGCCTTGCATGAAAGTACCAGCCACCGGCCTTATTTCTAGTCATGACTCCTTTGTTCCCTGGATTATTTCGACTGTACTGCAAGATTGATTACACGCGATTTAGTTTGGTGTGTTTTGAACGTTTCTGACGATCATTTCAGGGTAATCCTACAGTTTAAGGGTCAAAATTCGCTACATTACGTAAAATCAAGATCAGCACAGGCATTTATTAAATATTTATTGAATCATAAACAATGAAAAAATTAGTAGTTTATCGACTTATAGAAGCAGAGATTGCAAAATCAAAAATCTAAAGGGAATAAAGGGGGAGCGTAAATAAACAAAAATATGTCTTGGGGGATACGAACCCATTGAATTTAGAGAAAATCGCAAATCTCTGCTTCTGTAAGCAGATAAACTGCTCATTTTTTCATATTTATCAGAAAGTGGCTGCAGAAGAGCTAGAGCCCGTGCCAGGTTATTCCTGGTTCCTAAGCGCTTACCCCGCAAACAGTTGCGGGCACACTGCACTTTCGAGTGAGGTGCAGATCTTTATTCCCTTTGTTTTTTTTACAATCTCTGCTTCTGTCAGTAGATAAACAGCTCATTTTTTAGCAAACATACGGACCATGTCAAGATCAGCGAACCCAACATCTCCATGTCAAGAACAGCGAACCCAATGATCTCCATGTAAAGAATGGCCAACCCTTTCCGGTCCGAACTCCAATTCCCCATGAGGGCTAGTACTAAACACGACGAAAGATTGATTCATCTACGCTGTTTCGCCGTGTTTAGTACTAGCCCCTGGGGGTCAAATGTATTTCGCCTTGTTTAGTACTAGCCCCTGGGGGTTCAGATGTCTGGTACAGAAGTGTTCATGTCTAGGACAGCGAACCCGGTTATTCCCATGTAAAGAATAACGAACCCAATAATCTTCTTGTAAAGAATAGCGAACCCTGCTGCAAGTGGGTTCGCTAATCTTGATCCCAAATATACTTCTATTTGCAGATCTGTCGAAAGAACAAATTGGAAACCGAAAAGAAAACTTTAACAAACACACACAAGGAGCAGTGAATTTGGACCCCTACACTGTAGGATTTCCCATTTCAGTAGCAAATTCATAGTTTTTGGGATACCGGATGCCCCTTTTGTCTCAACTATGAGGGACCACAGTGGGAAGGGATGTGTTCTGACATTCCAAAGTACTTCTGCAAGTTTTCATTCTGATCAAAATAACTTTTAATGAACGTTTTCAAAGAGATCATTTATGGACCTGGGTACCTATGTTTGGGTACCTATGTTTGGTAAGTGGGAGTTGTGGAGAAATCCAGGTTAGAATAGACGTATTTCACTCGTTTTGTGTTCTGCCCCATCCGAAAACCTTGGTTTTCCACTGTGGCCCCCTACAATTGCAGGACATAAGGAGACGTACCAGTATCTAGAGAGCTACTAATTTCCTACTGAAATGAACGTTAGAAACGTTAAAAAAAAACACGCGAAAATATCGAAAACCACATTTTCTACTCCAGAATACGATTAAGCATAGTTTAGAAATAATTTAATTCAAGGGCTTGGTTTTCTTATAACAATGAAGCTAAATCTCACCTGAAACTAGCTAGTTCTTGACTGTTTAAAAGTTAATATGAAAATGTTTGAACAAAACTTAAAATCACTGCAAACCCTAGCCTATAGCAATAAAATCGTTGCTTACGTAAATTAAACTTTGTGTAAAATTTTGGTAGCTTAATGTCAGCTGAAATACGGATGGTAAACTTATGATTTTTTTAATACACCATTGATCTCGTAACCCTTCCCATTAATAGACAGATTTTGTGAGGAAATATTTGCAGGTTGAGAGTCCATATTTTACCGCATTCGGGTCGTTTCGGCCGTAAGTCATTTAGGCCGTAAGCACGTTTACGTGCAAAATGGGCACCGTGTTTAGTACCAGCCCCTTGGGGATGTACGTAAAACATGAAATAATAATGGTAAATACCATAAACATAACGGTAAATACCATAAACATAACGTCTTACATTGTTTTGGATGTTACGGCCTAAGTGACTTACGGCCGAAACGACCAGGACCGTATTTTACCCAGGGATTGACACTATGCATAAATGTCAGTTTACTGCTAGATTTAGAAATTACATGCTAGCAATTTTACGCCTCAACACCCAACCACCGCTCCCTCCAAGAAAAAATTAATATCCTAATACGTACGTTTACTTCCATTTTCCAAGAAAATTAATTACACAACCAACACGACATAATTACACTCAAAGCACGAGTTTTTGTCACCAAATGCGTAATGCCTGAGGTACGATAACTGCTGAATTACACATGCAATGAGTCATATTTTGGGGGGAAAATATCACATTTCTAATATGGTAGGCTTATGTTATTTCAAACTACGCGATCAGGACTAGCAAAACCTCTCAAGAAATTCAAAGTTAAAATACACTGAGCTGATCATCAGCGGTTGGTGCTACGCTCTTGCCAGTTAGAACGGAAACCTAGTATAGGCTAGCCTACTTCCTAAGATACCTTATATCAGATACTAAATTAATGCTGCTAAAAATATTCACTGCATTTAAAGGTCAAATAATTCCTGAGACCTAGATTCTAACGTAACATTGTAAACGAAACTTTACTACCTGTTCGCGAACTTCAAAAGAAAACCTTTCGACCAGGCAACGAGGGAAAACTTACCTCAACACACTGTTGAATGGCGCCACTGTTACGTATCCAGCTAGTGTTCAACCTCAACCCACGGTTAGGATATCTTTACAACAACCCATATATAAGAATTCATCGTTGTATTTACACTTCACTGTATCATCGTACACTAAACGTTTCCCATTTATCGTCTTTGTTTACAATGTCATCGCATAGTCGCATGACTTTTGTTTTTTCGTTAAGGAAAACGGGCCAGTCTTCTTCGGAAGTGTTGTGTTGCAGTAACACTATATTTTTATACGTGTTTTATCGTGATTTTAAGTTCTTTCTGTCGGGAAGTTATCCTTTTGTGTTAACAGATTATGCAGAGAGTCGACAGAGGTGAGAATAAATAGCCTACGATATTTATTTCGGGATGAATTTCGCATAACTTATGTATTTAGGGGGACAGCACATTACATCCAATGTCCCTGTGCAGTAGGCTAACTATTGCAGGACAGGTTAGTTTCTTTCGACGAGACGCCCATATGAGGTATGAATATCAATCATTGTTGGCTGTCGTTTTTGGAAAATATTTGACCAATTGGTAAAACTTTGCTTTTGTTGCGCGGCCTGATTCCCGCCAGTCGCCGATACATAAATAGACATAACCTTTCCTGTAATGCCAGGTCCTTACTTAACAAGATCTTACCTACCTAACCTAATCAAGGGCGACGTGCCCTGACCTGGCCCAGGGGGCTGGCCCCCCCAAAAAGGCCGTAACATGTCCCGGTCGGCAACTGACGGGAATCAGGCCGCGCAAATAAAGTAAAGTTTTACCCACCAATTTTCGCAACTCCCTCAGATAACAAATCAAGTTGTTGACCCTCAGGTTAGCCTACTACCGTCTTAACCGAGATGTTGCTTGAATGTGCCAAGATTGATTTATCGTGCACTGCAGACGTTACACTGGTCATATAATATGACGCGTTATATGCTGGCCTCGTTTGTAACTAGCGTATGTAATTCTGCCCACGACTGCAAAGTTGCATTGTACTTAAACGTTACCTGATACTTCGTCCTACTCCTAACATCTCGACGAGTCGTGGGCGTGGTAGATGGTACTGGTGTTTTCGCGATGGAATAGCTAACGCATAGTAAGTTTGGGGTATTATTTGATTCAAGATATAAGACATAGTTAACAAAAAAATTAGAGAAGATACGAAGGGAACTCATCACCAACAAGAATAGAATATTATTTTAGAAGTTGTCTAATTTTTAACTTATGAAATTTTGTCACGAATAGCAGAAATAATAACCATTTTGTCTATATACGCCAGTAGGATGTTTAATTGGTTTCCATTCCTGTTTATTTTCTTAAAGGCAATCAATACATAGTTGTTGGCTGCACATGCTAGGCCTAGTGAGAGTAACTGTACAACCAACCTTGTATGTTTTTTTCTGTTTAAATGTATTTTTTTTTTTTTTTTTTTGCTTTTTATGGTAGTTTTTCAAATATAAAGTACGACCCGGAAGCTTTGAGGAACCTTGATCCTTCGCTGGAAATTTAAATTTGACTGTTAGTAGTCTATCCAACAGAAATCTTTTTCATCTGGATACCTTTCCTTATGTACGTGTACATCGATTTGTAACCGATTGGTCACTGTGATGGTATTTTTAATGTAAATGTACACTGTATGTGTCTGTGAATGGCTCCGAGAGTTATTGCTCGTGAAGTATCATATGTACAGTATGTGTGTATATATATATATATATATATATATATATATATATATATATATATATATATATATATATATGTATGTTTATATATATATATATATATATATATATATATATATATATATATATATATATATATATATATATATATATATATATATATATGCGTGAAATATGGTCTGTGGTCTATTGGCTATGATACTTGGCTCACTAGTAGAAGGACCTGAGTTCGAATTGCTATCGAGACACGATAGTACGGACAAGCTACGTTAACGCCCATCATGCATCTTGAGCCTCAGGTTGTGAATTATGTGCCAAAATGCTTGCTGATTTGGAGGATAACACCCGGGGCCACTCCCTATTGGAAGGAGAAACGCACACGCGCGCACACACACACATTATATATATATATATATATATATATATATATATATATATATATGGTAAGCCATTTTCCTAAACAAGAGAAGCTCCAGAAAAAAAACACAATGGTCACTGCGACAGTCACGATAAAACTGCTAAATTATCGGTCAACCTCATGTGCAATATACTTCCACAGCCTTGCCTGCTGACAGAGAAAGCTCATCAGTAGTACATAGAACCCAGTGACACATACTAACCACCATTCATTTTGATATGCAAACACACACACACACACACACACACACACACCAAACTATGCTTCCTGGATTATAAGGCTATTCCTTTCCCAGGCCCCTTTCACAACATCTGCCCAGCACTTTCTAGCTGTTCCTTTCCTCTGCTCCCTTCTAAGACATCGAGATTATTCACTCTTTTCACCCACCTGTCACTCTTCATTTTCAGATGCACTAACCGCATTAAAGCATTCAGAGCGATTCTAAATTTCTCGCCTTTCAATAAGCCCCATATACTATGCAAACAGTTCATCTCAACCGCAGCAATTTCTTTTTCCATTCGCATTCAACATCCAAACTTCACTTCTGGTGAGGAAAATTGACCCACTAGCCTCTCATACATCCAATACAAGCATTATTCTGTAATATTTCCTATTAAAAATGACGATAACAGTATCATTAACGGGAATATAAAACTCAAAGAGAAGCAAAATTAAGTGGTACTGAGAGCATAGCAGCAGCATTCACAACAGGACAGGTATGCGTAACAAACATTTCCTTTCAATATGAGTGGATATTAAGGCATAAAAAGACAAAATGCATATATGCAGAGGAATAGTAATGATGATTTCGCAATATTGATAATGAACATAAATCTAAAACATACACAGGCTTAAGCAGCCTTTGAGGCCATCCGGAGTGTAAAGAGTGTTACTTACGAAACTGTTTTCATTGCCCCATCTGTGCCGCAGTTTAGATTCCGCTTCACTGTTTCAGATATTTGGATAAGCAGATTGCTATTATTTCGTAGACGAAGGGAATTTAATAAGTCTCCTTAAAAACATTTTTGTTTCTTGCGCTTTTCTGATTTAATTTATTTGTTTTTCATTCTGACAAGGGATTTCCAAAGTGACGTTATATCTTTCCCCTTGAAATTTTAACAAGTCTTAACAAGTCTGGTGTAAGACTAGGCGAGTCAAGCTCATTGCTTATTGTTAAACTTCTCTCTGTAAATTAAGTACGACTTTGTATATGAACCTTGTTATTGTTGTAACTGACGATGCTAACTCTCACATTCCCTTTTTCGTGCCATGGCCCTCTAATATTAGTCCGTTTTATTATCCTTTCACCTTTCTCATATTGGTTTTCCCTCAGATTCTCCTTCGTCTCTCATTCCATGAACGTTTTGGTGATAATTTCTTACCTCACAATGATTCGTCGTCCCTCCTTAATCAACTTTCATCTTAAGCTTGTTTCAGAATTTCCTATACTTGTCAAGAATTATAAGTGTGGATCTTAACGGTATCTTAGATCAGTACAGAGAAAGCTGTTTGTGTCTTATTCTTTTCAAGATGCAATTATCTCCCGTGCCTCTTCTTAATGATCCTTCAGACGTCTCGGTAATGGTCAAGAATTCAGAATAACAACCCTTCGCGTGTATCACGTTGTATATATTTTAAAGGCCTACAAAACCTCATTGGGTTTTAACGGAAAGTATCCATATGGATTAGTCGTCACTCAGCTCCTTTTTTTAGTGAGGCAAGTGGTCTAATTACAGGACCACGAAAGCGGGTAAACCATAAAAAATATTGGAACGAGGTAAGCAAATTCTTTAGTGAGAATGGAAAGTTGCCTGCAGAGAAGAAAAAGTAGAGAAATGTTAATGAACAAATGCATCTCAGAACAAAAGATTCAAATAGAGAGATGCTGTCTGAAGTGAATGCTGTATTGGATAAGTGATCTAAGTATTCTGAAGATTTGTTGAATACGGAAGACAGAGGAGTAGTGGTGAGCGACTCAAGCACAGAGGGGGCTAATGTGAGTTTGAGAATTCTGTGGAAGTAACTATGGAGGGCATAAGGAAGGACATCAGGAGTTGAAGGGACTACAAGTGAGATGTTGCTGTGCAGTGGTGACAGTGGGATTCGTTGGCTGACCAAGGTGTGGAGGGTATCTCTGGATGAGGAAGAATGTGTGAGAGGAATAATTGTTCCCTTGCATAAGGGTAAAGGTGGAAGAAGGTACTGGAAGTATTATACATTACTTAGTATACCAAGGAAGGTGTATTTTAGGATTCTGATTGGAAAAGAGTGACGTGACAGAAGGACTGATAGGTGAAGAGGCGTGTGGGTCTTTTCAAGGACGAGAGCGTGGGAAACAGTTGATTGTTTAGAAAAAGATGTGTACATTATAGTTTGAAAGTAAAAGGAAAGAGATGTAGGCTGTCTGACGCACGCCACCTCCGAAAAGATCATGTTAGATGTTATTTATCCAGAATGGGTTAGAGTGTTTTGAGATTTCTTGGTTATGTGGAAAGAATGGAAGACGATAGGTTTGTGAAAAAAAGTAAATAATTTAGTAGTGTTAGGATTAAGGAGGTAAGGAATACATAAAAAGTGCTGGATAATTATGTGAAGGATGTATTTGAAAGGAAGGGCTTTGATATCCATGAAGTGAGCATGTGTAAGATACAAGTGAATGTGCCGCGCATGTTAAGGAGTGCGACGTGTTTTATGGGTATGAAGTAGATAATTTTGTGGAATTTTTGTGCACAGGGTGCTCATACGTGATTCAGCCATTTCAGTACTAATGTGAAAATGACCAATGAGTTTTTTCTCTTGTCCCAACCCATATATAAATATATACATGTATATATATATATATATATATATATATATATATATATATATATATATATATATATATGTGTGTATATGTATATGTATATATTGTGTTTAATATATGTAGCTAAATGTGCCCTCATTACTTTAATGATTTTACTATTCCGCTTTTTGAATACTGTCCCTTGTTTGGTCTTCGGCAACTGACTCGCATCATAAATTGTTGGACAAAAACTGGAGTTCCGTTTGGTTCTTACCACTGTTCTCGATATTAACCTCTGTCACCGCCGCTCAGGTAGCTATCTGTGAATGCTGTATGAAATTTTTCGTGATTCTTATCATCCTTGGCATTCATATCTTCTCAGACTATGCCATCCCGCACGTTGTACTAGATCTGCAGGTAATTTTGCAGACTTTCCTTTCCGTTTGTGAGGCTCAGTGCCACACCGGTTACCAGAAGTTTTATTCCTTTTGCGACCAAATTGTGGGATGATCTTCCTAATCCTGTTTATCAATCGTTGGAACTGGAGAGTTTAGTGGTAGTATTAAAGTATTTTAACCAGACCACTGAGCTGACTTTCAGCTCTTATAGGGCTGGCCCGAAGGATTAGGATACAATACCGCATAGGCTCACGTTCTCATACTGCAACACATTCACACAATAAATACATTTACTCATGCTTCCACACTAAAAAGGTATATATATTAAAATTCATAAGTTAAGTAATATTTAAAAGAAATATTAATTTAAATTCGACAAATGCTATGTTTTCGTGCTTTTATTATTTGCTTATTTTTATATTTTATCTATCAAACCACAGTTCTTTATGAACAGCAAAATTGGAACGACTGAAAATGTAAAAGATTCTGATAAAATTTCATTTATGGATTTATTCCCAAAAGTTGACAGTCGCTGTTGGTCATGCTTTGGACACTCACATAACACATGTCTGACCATTATTATTACCCTGCACTCTGAGCACTCGGGAGCCGGGCCACGTGGGCTGCTCATTAAGTGCCTATGTGTCAGACGAGTATGGCCTATTCTGAGACGTGTTAGAATTACTTGTGCCTGTCTGTCTCTCTGATATGATGAACTCCATTTTTTATCATTAGGTTTTATTTGTTTCAATTTATTACTTTCAGATTCTTCATCCCATGCATATTGCCATTTATTCATGATACCCATTTTTTTTATGTGTTACATAATCAGTAACAGGGATATTCACACTTGATCTTGTCATGTGAATTGCTTCTTTGGCTACTTTGTCCGCATCTCCATTTCCTTTGATCCCTACATGGGCAGGGATCCAACATATTTCTACATTTTTTCCATTATTATGTAAGTTATGGAGAAATAATTTGTTGTACTATATTATTTTTTGATTTGTAACTTTGAATAGCTTCTATAGCGCTTCTCGAGTCACTAAAATCACAAAATTATGGAATGATGACCCTTTAATTATTTTTATAGCTGATGCAATTCCATACAATTCTGCTGTAAATACCGAAGCATTATTAGGAAGAGAGAACTGATAAGTTTTGTCTTGGGACACTGCAGCATATCCCACTCCGTGTTCTGATTTAGATCCATCTGTATATATTGCGTAATGTGAACCTTTTCGGGTTATATGTTCTATTGTATGTTGCTATGGTGTTCTGATGTATATGAGTTACTTTTTGATAAATACTTGAGGTGTGTGCAAATTCTCATTTTATTCATTGTCCAGGGAGGAGGTGATTTTACTATTAAAGGCAATTGTATATTTATATTCAGCGACTCAAACGATCTTCTAGCTCTAATTGGGAAAGGTGGTGGATGGTTATCCATAAATACATCTTAATTCAAATAATTTTTTTGTTGGAGAATCACTAGTTTGAATTCTTAGAGCACTTTTCATTGTTACAAGCTCTCTATGGAGAGACAAAGGCAGTTCACCACATTCAACTTGTAAAGATGGTTTTGGTGATGATCTAAAGCAGTGGTTCTCAACCTAGGGGGTGCGCCGCCCTAGGGGGGCGTCAGCAATTTCCAGGGGAGGCGCGAGGCCTAGGGAAAATTTCAAAATTCTACAGTTATATTCGTTATTTTCTGAACAAGAGTGAGGAACTAATATTCAGAAGTTTATAAAAAATGTGCAAACGTATTGCCTTATAACGTTAGTTTCCCATAGTCTACCTCTCTAGTTAAACTAGACTCGCTAGGCTTACCATTATTTTGTAATTATTTACCTCCCTCCCTGTCCTCGAAACTCCTTCTCTTTCTCTTTTTTTTTTTTTTTATTTTCCTCCTAATCTGGGAGGAAATTTTACTCATAGATGAAGGGGGGCGTGGAGGGAAGGACCAGCTCCTAGAGGGGGCGTGGTAATAAAAAGGTTGAGAACCACTGATCTAAAGGTTCCTGAGCATATTGTAAGGCCTTCATTGGGAACAGGGTCTAACATTTTCAGTGCTGTGTCCGATGCTAAGCCATATGCTTCGCTTCCATAATCAATGATGGAGAGAACTGTATGTTTGTCGGATCCCCAAGTAGTGTTCGATAGTTTTCTAATTAGATTTAATGCTCTTTTACTTTAAGATTTTACATATGTAATGTGGCGTTTCCAGTTCAAGTGAGTATCAAATACTAATCCCAAAAATTTTGCTGTTTGGCCAATTGGTATACTATGGTTTCTGATTTTTAAATCTATTTCTTCACCTTTTTTCCACTTTTTATTTTTACAAAACATGATTGCTTGAGTTTTATATACCTATGGAAAATGTAAAGCCTACAGATGAGGCCCATTCATCTATTTTTACTATGCTTTTATTAATGATTCGTTCTGCTTGTTTTATTCGGGATGCTGAGTAATATATGGCAAAATCATCCATATACAGGTTACTTTTAATGCCAATAGGTAGATTTTTACTGATATCAGTAATTGCCAAAGTAAACAGTGTGCCACTAAGGACGCTTCCCTGTGGAACACCATTTTCAAGTGGAAATGTTCTAGACAGATCATCTTCAGTTTTCACCTGAAAAGAGTTCAAACTTGGTGCAGTTGCTATTTTGTTGAGCAAGCTAACAAGAGATTTACCATGGGTTATTAGTTTTTTTTCATTTATTTTATTTTTGTCATTTGTTGTTCATTGTTATTTCGTTATTTCTGTCTGTCTTTTCTTTCATTACCAATTAGGTTTGTTGTACTAGACTGCTTTTCGTATATATATATATATATATATATATATATATATATATATATATATATATATATATATATATATATATACATATGTAATATATATATATAAATATATGTATATATATATATAAATATATATGTATATATACATATAAAACATATATATCGTACATATATATTATGTGTGTATATATTTATATGTATATATATGTATATAGATAGATAGATAAGAAATAGCATTACGATCTTTTAAATATAGTTAAAATATTTATAATACGATATACACTGCACAAATATATGCGTATATATGTGTATGTATGTATATGTAACTCCTTGCTTCGATTTATGCTTCATGAAGAGTTAGATCAACCAAAGCAAATGCAAATTGCTACATCGCAATAAGGCCTTGTTAATGTATAAAAGCTATGTATCCTATTCATTAGGGTCTTCATGCACCCATTCATAAAGATCTTTATTTACCCTATTCATAAGGCTCTGGAGGAGATTGTCAAGTGGCTACCTATTCTGCACCACGCCCCCACAACTTTTAAGTGCTCATTAGCAATACCTAATATTTAACTGAGGGTCTGCACAGCGTCACGGGCCTTTTAATTAACCATTTGAGGGCACACCCACCTAAAAACGCGTGAATAGTCCTTGGGAGGGTATATGTGCATGCTTGTGTATACCCATAATTCATACACACATGTATGTGTAACTACGTTTTATCCGTTTATGTAATACACACGTGTTAACGTTTGCGATCAATTTATATATATATATATATATATATATATATATATATATATATATATATATATATATATATATATATATATATATATATATATATATATATATATATGTAATATAAGCAGGCCGACAAGAATTCCGTTACACACATGGTATGTATGTATATTATGTATATGTATATATGTATATATATATATATATATATATATATATATATACTGTATATATATATATATATATATATATATATATATATATATATATATATTATATATATATATATATATGTATGTGTGTGTGTGATTGCGCAATCTGACTAGAATCTCGTAAACCTTCATTTCATAATCCTGATGATTAGTATTTAGACAATATCAGCGATCTCATCCTGAATTTAAAATGATTTTACAAATCGTCCCTCCTCGTTATAAGTAGTGGATGCGTTTGTTTATTTACTCTTCCTGTCATTGTTGATTAGATAGCTTTTCTTGTTGTATGTTGTTGGTTTAGAATTTCTGTCGATTTTTCTTCGTTCTCTCTCTGTCTCCCTCTGTTGATAATATCCCCCCACCGCCAAATGCCCCCGTTGATCCTCTTTATTGAGCCCCTAATCTCGTTATGTTCGTAACAAAAGGCAGTGATGCGTCAATATGCGTGGCTGTCATCCCTCAATAATAACTCCCTGATTTCTATGCTTTGTACACGCCGCCTCAGAGCCAGGTTTGACCCACGGCTTCAGCATATCATGAAGGAAGAGGATGGGGGGAGAATATTAATTGGGGAGAGAGAGAGAGAGAGAGAGGGAAGGTTGAATTCTGGTAGAGTGGGCATCAAGCACATTGCATGCAACTTTATACTTAAATTTTCAGATGATGCAAGAAGACCGGAAGATTGACTGAAAATGAAAGTGACTGGGAATTGGGGCTTTTTGAGGTTTATAAAGTCAAATACGATCAATTTCTTTTATTGGTTAAATTACGTATTTCCTAACACATTACTTCAAGGTTGAACCTCGCTTATGTCAAGTGTTCACAGATTTCTGCCTTCTAATTTGCAGATGAGCTTACGTAACGTTACCTTAAATGCCATTAACTGCGAGCCTGCAACAGCTGAACATAGCAAAGCATTGGTGGCGTTTCAACAAATATTTCTCGTAAGAATGCTTATCCAGTTTTTGTTAATAGGCTAGATGATTGTCAAAACCTTTTTTCCGGATTAGCAGGTGAATGAATCAGTGTAGGGTTGATTAATTAGATAACTCCTCACTATATAATTATTGATGCTGTTGTCAGTTGTCAGTGGGTTATTGTTTTTGCTTCTGTTTTATCCATGCAAAATGCATTGCGTAAAGAGAGCCTCATTGAGACTCTTCAATCGAAAGACTTGCACGTAAATGGTTTTAGCTTCTGTTTCGGTAAGAAGGGTGTAGCAGCTTTGCTGTCTTTTAAGACTTACCAAAGTGGTTTTATACTTATTTTCTTTTTAGTATGGACAGAAGGAGTAAATCCTTTAAAGGGAAAGAATAGAGTTTTGTCGTTTAGTCACCTCATGGCTCATAAATTAAACATTTCTAATGAGTCGTTGCAAAATAAGAAAAAATGAAATGTTAATATCTCGTGGTATTAATTTAACTGCAAGAAACACGCCCTCTACTTCCCTTTTTGATATCTACTCCTGGCACGGAATCGGAGGGTGGATGTCAAGTACACACACACATGCACCCATATATGAAGTTTGTAAAGTTTTACGTCTTTTTCACCTTTCTCTTTTCTCTTTGAAGTGAGTGATTCCAGAGGGTGTTTGCCTTCCGGTTCTCTAGGATGATATTGCTAGCCCTCTGCTAGATAGGAGATGACTGGATATAAGGTGAAAGTGGCTTGTATGTAAAGTAGAAATTAATTGCATGTTGAATTGGCAGTGGAAGAGAGAGCCTTAATATCCAAGAATTTCGGCATCGAACGCTAGCGAAAAGGGGAACGGAATTCAAGAAAGAAATGAAATTCATGCATGAACAAATTAAAAAGTGAATTGGATCCATGATAGAAATCATTCAGTCTTGAACAGAATTTGAAACACATCAGAAGTAACTGCATATAAGACTGCACTGCATCGCATGTTAGAGAGAAATTAACTTGATGCGAGATGGAAGAGAATAGCTTTACTTTGTATGAGGGAGCTGGTGATGCTTCGGTTTTACGGGTTTAAAGTGGAAGTTTACGTTACACTGAAGTATTTTATTTTTCAAAACTGCTTCCGTATAATACTTCTTTCCTTGGGATACATACATATATACCCACCTACCTATCTGTATACATGCCTACCTACCTACCTAAATACATGCGTGCATACATTATTATGTGTGTTAATATGGGTAACTTTTATATAAGTGGGAAATAGTAGAAAAAGAAAAAAAGGTTGCGCTTACAATATAAAAAACAGAGAGAGAGAGAGAGAGAGAGAGAGAGAGAGAGAGAGAGAGAGAGAGAGAGAGAGAGAGAGGTTGAATCTGCTATCAAGGCTCCTCATTTATAATCCATGACTCACTGTTAAACATCCATATAAGAAATGTCGGCGCTTTTAAAATTCTCCTTCGACAGCTTATCTCGTCTCTCCCGTATACTGCAGTGCGCGCGTTCAGCTAAAAACGGTTGGCATCGTTGTCAAGGTTACCTCTTGTTTATTCCTGCATGCACTCGAAGGAAGCACACACGCGCATATTTGCGTTGTTAATGCGTATATATTATATAGTATAATTTTTATGAAATATACGCACATACGTACAGACAAACGCATATACATAATATATACATATATGATGGCCGTGTTGTTCAGTGAGCGTCACTTTAGTCCTGAGTTCTTGTCTTCCGTGGTTCGAACCCACGAGACGATGGACCTATTATCAACTAAAAAAATTATATATATATATATATATATATATATGTGTGTGTATATATATATATATATATATATATATATATACATACACACACACACAAATGGAAGTAATAAGTTTCCACGAATGCAGATATTGCTGGACGCTAACGTTCTTTAACATCATCATCATTTTATGTTATTTTCATGTACTGCTTACCAAGCTTACCTATCTTAATTAAATTTATAGCCACATTTTTACCCCGTCCTGGTTTACATGCCCTCCCTGCTTAGGCATTAACGATTACAGGAATGTTGACACTCCATCACAGCATCTTCATGAGTATATACTTTATATATGTATAAAGGGTTGAAGGCTGTATTATGACTTGTGGACGGATAAGTAGAATATAATCAATGCATAATTCTGATTGAGTGAAAAGCCAGATCAGTAAACTGTATATAATCATATGCTCTCTATCTCACGTAGTCATCGTTAAAAGGGCTCAAGATAGAGAGAGATTCCTCATTGTTGTCAACATTTTCTTCTTGGTCTTCTTTAGTATTGTT
>NC_089752.1:33153883-33163883 GCF_040412425.1 Macrobrachium rosenbergii
CTCTCTCTCTCTCTCTCTGCATAACTTTTTTGGAATAAGTGTGTTCCTTTCTTCCTTTGCTTATTTGACCCCTTTCGGTAAGTCACTCCTTTGATAGTTCGTTCTCGTTACTATTGAATCAGTTTCTTTGGGTATGCCATTGTCATTTTGATATCAATTTGAGGGGAGTAATCCGTGCGATGATAAGATAATACATTGATGATGAAATACCGTTTCTGATGGTCAAGTCCCTGCCTTCATTTGGTTTTCAAAGGCTTTGGAGGGTGAACTGCACATCACCTTGATGAGCCATTTCGTAATTGTGACTTTTACATCGCTTTGCGTTACTGTAATTGCATTTTGCTTTGAGGAATACAGTTCCACACTTGTTATTTTTAACACTTTTTTATTTTAACCCTTCTATTAACGGTTTTCTTATAGAGCTTACTTAGTAAATTAATAAATTGTATCCATTCGGGGTTGACATAAAGTCAGATAAACAGAAGTATCTAAAAATCAGAGCAATGATGTAAATTAATACATTGTATTTTTTCATTCTTGACACAAATCAGATACATAGTCAACCATTTATATACATACATATATACTGTATGTGTATATATATATGTATGAGTGTGTGTGAAATTATACATATATATATTATATATATATATGTATGTATACCTATGAAATATATTTATATATATATATGTGTGTGTGTATGTACGTACACACACACACACACACACACATATATATATATATATATATATATATATATATATATATATATATATATATATATATATATACATATATATATATATATATATATATATATATATATATATATATAATGCAAAAACAAGAAATATCCATGAAAATGCCATTAATATGCCACTGAACAGAAGGAAATTTTTCGAAACCATGGGGAATTACTATACAAATCAGTACTTACCATCGAGATTGTCAGTTACACTGCGAAGCCTGTTGGGCACAAATACAACATATTTGTAAACAATTTCAGGCCTCCTTCGCAGTGCTTCTCATTCTGTTGCAGTATGTTGCGTAAGCTGCAATGATGTTCGTTCTTCTTGCGAATCACAGGCATTCACAATGCTTGCCCACGCGTTTTCCATACGTGTTAAAAATTTGCTGCTGCCTTTGTTGATTTTTAAAACTCCTGAAGGCCTTGTCGAATTGCAGCATCAGCCACCATGAATGCGAGAGTTATTCACCATAAGTTATGGGGAGTTATTCCCATGAATTAGAGAAGGTCGCCTTCCATCATTTAAGTCTTTTTCGGTGAGCTGGAGAGTCTCACTCCATGAGTTAGAGAGTCTGTCCTTTATGAGTCGGATAAAACTTCTCGGCAAATCTTGAAGGCTGTTAGAAAGTGAATAGTTCCCTTAAGATGGTAGAGTATCGATCGATAAATACTGAGCCCATGGTGCAGGCTATCCTTTTGACTAAAGACTAGCACTTTCGTCATGAACGACGTGCCTGCCTTTCATGCCCTTTGAGAGAGACTGGACTTTATCACAGCAAAGTCTAGTACTTGCAAATATTCATTGTGATAGAGCTCTTGAACTGGTATACTTTCTAAGTAGATTTTATTTCAGGTGTCCGCATGAAGATTTTATTCACTATTTCTGTAAGGAAGGCATACAGAAGAAAAGTAGTTGGAGAGTCACATGTCGTTCAGAGGTGACGACTCTTATTAGAATCACTGTCGTAGCACCTGCCTTCCTAGAGATCATCGCCAAGAAGTGACTTCCATTTGGCTCTAAAAAAGAACAGGGACCACGGTGCCTTGCTGGTTGCAGCTCTAATTAGAACCTGGAATTAAACGATGAATATCAATGTCTTCTCACATTCGGTCTTGCGAGCAACGCCCCCTGTAGGCGCATAATACAAAAAAGAAAGACAGATAGCCCATCTACACAAACTTGATCAGAATCTTAATGAACATTCGCCGTTAGTGTACTTAAACGTTTAGCAAAAACAAGATTACAAACTAGCAGCTGTTGTTTGATTAGAGGATTAAGTTCTGAGTCCATCTGTTCCTTTCTGGTGCCCTGACGTATAGTGCTATAAATCGAACCGAGAGTCAAGGATTCCAGCATATACGGATGAACGTCCTGAGCTAAAAACTTCTCAAGACCACTTGCTTCATATAGCAACATACAAGACATTAAGAGTACGTCGACTCTCACACTACTTCCAGACGTACACACATTTCTTGAACATTATGGCCATTCCTGTCTAACTCTTCTTGCACGCCAATTAACCAACACATCTTCGGTCTCCCTCTCCTCTTTTCTCACAAAGCTCCTGGGTTATAAACAGTGCATACACACATTCATACACACACATGGAGAGCCATGTGAGGTACAGTAGCTCTTGCCAAGTGGCAGGAAAATATTTGATATGGGGAATGAAAGTGTTATTTACGAAAAAGTGACAAGTCTTTCCATGATAAACAAATTTTTATTATTATGCGTGAACAAATATTGTTTGTGATCAGTATTTCTGCAATGAAAACTGCCAGCTCTGGGTAATGTGAATTCTGTTCGTGAGAAATTTTTCAGCGAGTTTTAAAGTAAAATTCAAGCAAAATTACTTTTCCTCTTTTATTTTTCGAGATTTTTTGCCATCGTTATTCCAGGTTTCTCACCATTCTTTTATAACATGACATTTGTCTTTTAAGTTTTTGTCTCTATATTTTACGATATTTATTTGTGTGTTCTTCACTATCGGTATTATATTACTACGTGTATATTGCTTAGAATTTATTTTTACACCATTGCCTTTATTTTTTTTTTTTTTTTCAGTAAGAAAAACGAAGACCAGACAGGAAAGAAAATATGAACCGGAATCCAAGTTTCATCATTTAAACTTCCCTCATTACCGAATAATTTCAGGTAAGCAGTTCCCACTGATATAATTTTTTATTTTGATGTTTTGAAAAACATTCAGCAGGCTGTTATTAATGCTTGTTGATCATATGATGTGTAACGGGAATTCATACAAAAATTATATACGATGGAGGCTCCAGGGTTCATTCTGTGGAAGGAAATGATGGAAAAAGGAAGTTGTGGTAAACAGTGGGCTACGATTGGGTTAGTGAGGAATTAGTTTTTACATATATTCTACAGTATTTTATTTTATTTTTTAGAGAATAATTTGATCAGTTGGTGCTAGTGAAACGGACGCAAATTCTAAAAAGAAATATATATATATATATATATATATATATATATATATATATATATATATATATATATATATATGTATATATATATAATTATATGCGTTGGCCATGGAACGTAGATACGAAGACCTGCGCTCATAGTTTGGCAAGTTATATGTGGGAAGACGTAGGTGGGATGAACAATAGAATATAATAGGAGGGTTGAGGAGTTTTATTTATAGAAAATGGTATTAATGTTCTTATTGTGTTCTGATAAAGTAGGACAAGAAAGAAATGGTTGATTATACAGGTTAAAAAGGGATATTCTTTGGTGTTACTATCGTTAGTATTTGCTTTACATTTCAGTGGTTTTTTTTTTATTTCTTTCGACAAAATCAACATTTGTTTTAATTTCGTGTATTCTGCATACGACATTAAGCAAAATGTTATTACAGTTTGTATGCGTCAATTTTCTGTCATTTCAAGTGTATGGAGGCAGAACAGCCAATCCTATGTTTGTGTGTTCGTGTGTCTGTGCGATGAGATGGGACGCCCTCTGATTACTCCGTCAGGTTCGCTTTGCGGTGACATCGGGCAACCAGTTTTAACCCGCAGAATTACTGTTGCTGGATATTTACATTTTTTCGTGGCTTATACAGCGTTATTGTGAAATGTATATATGGATAATAGATACCCACAACTTTATATATATATATATATATATATATATATATATATATATATATATATATATATATATATATATATATATATATATATATATATATGTATATGTATATGTATATGTATATGTATATGTATATGTATATGTATATCAAGCATTAATCTACAAATGTCATTTAATATCCAATTCGCTCTGCCTCGGAAATAATATATTTTCATATATGTTACCCGAAGAGGAATTTTTTAGTTGATAATAAGTTCGTCGTCTCATGCGCTCGAACCACGGAAGACAAGAACTCAGGACTACAGTGACGCCTTAAACCACACAGCGAGTTGTATATTTAAGGACATTTGTAGCTTAATGCTTGTGTGTGTATATATATATATATATATATATATATATATATATATATATATATATATATATATATATATATATCTTTTTCATTAAAATTTATATTTATATATACACGCACAAATCATTATGTAAGGAATTGTAAATTATATACCATAATACATAGATGCGTGTTGTTTTTTAGTATCTGGTATGATGCAAGTTGTCTTTGAAGCATATTTCCCTATTCGGAAGGTATTATCAATATTTGTTGAAACATTAACGTAGTTACTAATAATCTGCTGTATAGCACTTTGCTGCTACTTCTCCAAGGTTCTGCGAATGAAACTTCAAAGCCATTCCTCAACTAAGCAGGAGAGGCTCCTTGCTGTCAACAGTGGCTAAGTATAAAGTTTGACCTTGGCCCCCTTAACAATCATTCAGTGACCTCTTGTGCTCTGAAACGAAACATTCATTTTAGAAGTAGATGTATTTCCACCAGTTACCATTAATACTACTTATGTTTGAGTAACTCACATAAACGTTGACATCTTATATCTAAGTTTAACCTCAGACTTTTAAATATTCATCTTGGTAAGATTTGTAACTAAGAATCGCTGTCATAATTTTTCAATACGAGGAGGATTCCTTGTTATATCTGGTAGTCGGCTATGCAGACAGTTAAACCGCCTGAAATCCCTTTGTGAAGATGTAAAGGTTTTATTCTAACAAAAGTTTATTATCTCGGGAAATTTACCAGACGACTATATCTGCAATATTTCATCAAGATCCGTTATCCCATTCTTGAGGTATCCCACCAGCTCACACGTACACCGATAAAAACGTAACGTAATTCAGATTTTTTGCCATGTAAAACAAATAATTTCGATTTTCCGTTTGTTGTTATTGATCCTGAATGTTCTGTATCGTATTAAAACACCTGATCTTTTATTTTGCCTTATTTTCATTTCGCGCTTTGGGTTTTATCACGTAAATGCACGCTCTCTTCCCAAGTTGCAATCTTCGTCTTTTGATTTTTAAACAGAATTATGATCGTGTTTACGCTAAGTGCATTTGCGCGAACGTTATTCAGTTGCAAAACCTTTTAATACCAGAACTGAAGGGGAAAATGACCTCGGTGTATCAATTACCCGATGTTTTCCGGTGACGGAGGAATGTTGAGATCAGTCCATTAGTGCGAGCTCTTGTTTCATTGATTGCAGTCAAAGCTTAAAGGTTTTGAGGATGTTATTTATTACATCTGTAACTCGGGATATCCTGTGTTTGCGAGCCATTTATTCATTAGTTATCGTTTATTTATTTGGATGTTACGTTTTCCACCACATAGATCTGCATACTACCTGATTATATATATATATATATATATATATATATATATATATATATATATATATATATATATATATATATATATATATATATATATATACTGTACATATATACAGTATGTGTATATGTATATATATATATATATATATATATATATATATATATATATATATATATATACTGTACATATATACAGTATGTGTATACATATATATATATATATATATATATATATATATATATATATATATATATATATATATATTATATATATATAGGCGTGTGTGTGTGTAGAATATAAACTACGTGTTTGTATGAGAGAAAGAGAGAGAGAGAGAGTTTTGCATGCTTGCAATCAGTGTTTATGGATCAAAAACAAGACTTGATTGAGACGCGTTTGAGATCGGCGGCGAGAGAGTGCCAATAACAATGACATCCTTTGGCCTGAAAGGACCCGATGTTAATTAGGTTGTGATTAGGGTGCCTCGGCCACCTGGCGACGACTAAGGCGACTAAGACGACGAAGGTGAGGGTGAAGACGAAGAAGATGACGAATCTGCGTATGCTAATTAGGGCCCCTGTAATGGTCTTGGAACGCCCGTAGCCCCTAGCTATACGCGTTCGCCTCTGAACAAACATCCAATAATGAGATTTTTTCGCTCACATTCAAGCCATATTAATTAACAGATATCCCGATATCTGGGATTTGATGTCAATATTCCTCCCTTTTTGTACTAATATATTTGCTCTTTTATTATTTTGAATTTCGTATCCGTATAGACTGTCTGGGGATTCGATGTCCGTATTTGGTCTTTGTTTATTCAACATATTTTTTTTCCTGCTATTATTATGATTTATTTTTAGAAACGGAGAATGTAAACCTGAATTGAGAGAAATAGTTGTGTTCTTTTCTTGAAATATTTCCAACCCTTTTGTCATTGCAATTAACTTTCCTTCTGTCTTAAAATTCAATACCATGGTTCTTTCTCAAAAATTTCATGTTTTTAATTTGAAGGTGTACGATTCAATAGAGTGGTGCAATTTTTTTTTTTTATGCTGCAGATTCGGACCAAGTTTTTGCCATTGTAATGAAAATGACCCTTTTGTCGATCATTTCTTTTATTTTTACTTTGGTTAATGAAATGACATTCCAGACTTCATGCCGGCGTCATTGTGATAAAGATATACTTATTTTCTCTTCATTTCTTTAAATCATTTTCTTTTAATCTCTTTATCAATATATTAAATATTTCGTGTTCTCTTCATTGGCAATAAAAATCGAGGCTACTAGTTTTCACTTAACGGAATTTACATTGTTTTTCTCTTGATTCATGACATGATAGTCTAGCAACCATGCTATCAGTGCTATCTTCATTGTTGATAAAAGAAAAAACTGCTCCTTTTCTCGTAGCCATATTTCCTTCACCTTACCTTGTTTAAAAGCCTGATCACTCCGGGCTTCAGGTTGCCTTCCTTGGCGATAAGGAGGCCTCAGATCTCGGCGAAGCCTTAACGAATCCGTCGTAATTTAACCGTTAAGGTCAAAACATTTCCGAAGTGGCAATTAGTCCCGCATTTGTTTCTTTATTCGAAGTCACTGGCTCGATGATATGAGAGGAGTCGAGTGTTTTAGCCTAATCTTCTGTCTTGCCTTCTCGGACTTTAGCACGCCAATTAGGCCTCCGAAGTAGACTGTAATGTTGATAAAGGGCGCCGTTAACATGTTTGACGGCTCCATTAGGCTCATACTGACAGTATAAAGTCATTATCCGGTCACCTTAACGACTCGCAGAAGACGAAAGGGAGGGACGGACGGACGGAACAGGCTAATATGTTAAGGTGAGTCTTCGGACATGGTTACGAAACGTGTTCGCCCTAGGTTTTTTTTTTTATGGGGGGTTGGCCTGTCCTATCGTATTAACATGTTTCAGGAGGGTGTGGGTTTTTCTTCTGTCTAATTGTTCATGAAATATGCAGTCTCTCTTCTCTTTAGTAGTTCTTCCTCCTCGGGCATTTTCATTTAGGCCGAAAGTATTTTTTGTTAGTTTTTTTTTTGGCCAGGTGCATTTTTCTCATTTCTTCTCTTGTTTTATTACAGAAGTTCTTTTCAACTAGTCTTCTTTTGTATATGTGTTATTAAGCTGAGAATATTCATATTTACGTAATACTTTTTAGATGGTAATTTTTTGTTTAATCCTGTTACAAAATTTATACTTTCACGTGGTCCCAAATTACTTAACAATAAATTTGCAAGTTCATTTGCAGACGAATGCATCAAAATACAGTGGTTTCCCAAACGGCGGCAAATTTGTTATCCAGGACGTTATATTTTCGCTTTCCGGTTGATAGGAAAGGAAACTTGCGTCTATATCCGAATTATGAGTCGCGGTTCTTTGTGAAATGTCTATTTTTGTGACTTACATTTCCCATGATAAGGAATGTGACAGAACTTAGTTCGTATGTCAGGAAATGCGGTGAGTCTTCCTACACCACCCAAGAAGTGTGGCTATTCTTATGCACTTAGGCTACGTAGCAAAGAGGTCAGTTTTTTTCATTCCTGCAGGTCACTGATATTGTGCAAATGCCGTGGGGTCAGTCTTGGACCACATTCTAAGCAGTGTGATTAATCAGTCTTTGTGCACTTGTTAAGAGTGTACCTTGTCTTCGTAAAAATGCTAAGTAGTAATGGTCAGTCTTCTTTTGCATATGGTCAAACTTTGTGCGCAAGGTAAACAGTGTGGTCAGTCTTCGTGCATACGCTAAACGGTTTGGCCAGTCTGTGCACCTGTCCGATATGTCTGTCAGTCACCTTGTACCTGCCAAGCAGTGGCACAAAGTTTTCTTACGACAATGGAGTTCCAAGTCAGATGGAAATTTCATATGAAGTGGTCAGTTTTGTCTAAAGCTTCGAAATACCACTCTCCCTAGGTGGTTAGTTCCGTCACCATTACTTAAGGTTCTTTGCAACGTGTCTTCGGCCACTAGCTGCAACCCCCTTCCTTCCCTTTACTGTACCTCCTTTTATGTTCTCTTTCTTCCATCTTACTTTCCACCCTCTCCTAACAGTTGGGTCATAGTGCAACTGCGAGATTTTACTCCTGTTACACCTTTCAAACCTTGTACTGTCAATTTCCGTTTCAGCGCTGAATGAGCTCATAGGTCCCAGTGCTTGACCTTTGGCCTAAATTCTATATTCAATTCAGTTCGATTCCATTCAGTTCAGAATGCTACTTCAATCTGTCTCGCGGATATCAGTGTGTAAGAATGGGCTCATTTCCTTGCCAGTGATGTTCCAACATCCGTATAACTGGATGACTTTTGCTCCAGGGTGTCGTGAAATGTACTGTTGTTCGTTGTTTTCTCTTCTTCGATGTTGCCCATGGTTTCATCTTTGTGTAAACTTGTTTGTGATATTTTTATTGCTGTGGCTGGCTTATTGCTGTTTCCATTTTGTGACATTGGCAGTTATAATTTACTGATTTGTGATGTCCTCTAAAGTAGGTATCGTAATGTTATGAGAATAACAGTTTCCATCCATGGGTCGAACTTTTACTTCAGCTGGAATTTTTGGGATTATCCCCAAATTCGAGGTCTTTGAAATTGTCGAAGTTATGCTAAGAAAATAAGAACTAGATTTTTGCTGTTATATTTCAGCAATGGTAATGACGATAATGATGATAACCAGAGAACGCAATAGGATTTCTGAAGCAATTATGATAACCTCACTCTCGTACCTATGAGGTTAGTTAATCTAAAGGAAAATCAACTCAGGTTTTAGCAGATAACAATAGCAATTTAAAGCCATACTGGGAGGAAGTTATAATGATAACGGCAATAATAAACGAAAACACATTTCGTCTCCTTTGTGATGCTGAACTTGAATGTTCTCGGTTAGACTGCTAATTGGGTTCTATTGGCTTTGTATACACTCACTTGTTCAGTAAACTCGGACATTTTGACGAATGATTCCCGGGTCACGAATCTCCTATTAGAGGAGAACACGGGCAAGGGACATTTCAAGAACCAGCCATTGTGTTATTTACAGAGCGGATGAAGAGTGTAATGCACATCTGTCACGCTATTCGTGTGCGCAAATTAGCCCGTTATTACTCTCATTACCAACCGTCACAGTGCAGGAATTCGTAAGTGTAGAATGTAGGGTGTCTGATTTACAAATGACGTACATAGACCAAGAAAATGTAATGGATAGTATTAGAAGAACAAGGAAATTTTTATTTACGAATGGTGTGACAAGCTTAAAAAGAAATAATATACAATTGGTAAGAAGTCCGGGGTGTTTGATTTTCGAACACCGTTATAAGGTTTAAAGGTATAAGATTGAGTAGCTTGGGAAAATTGTCTAGGGCCTACGAAAACATAATGTTTAAGCGAGATGAAATCTCCTTTGGGAATACAGACTCTTAACGTAAAAGTAGCCAATATGTGAGTAAGAAAAGATT
>NC_089752.1:33166383-33186383 GCF_040412425.1 Macrobrachium rosenbergii
ATACAGAAAATGCCTGGTCGTTATCATACGTATATATTTCTCTTGCTTTTAATTTTTATCAAGTTAAGACTCTCCCTCTCTCCTCTCTCTCTCCTAATTTTTATCGAGTAAGACACACACACTCTCTCTCTCTCTCTCTCTCTCTCTCTCTCTCTCTCTCTCTCTCTCTCTCTCTCTCTCTCTCAAGAAACACGAGGTTTCACACGGAAGGTTAAATCTCCGTCGAGCACATTACGTACCTCTTCCGAGCCATTTGCATTAAATATAGTTTCAGGAGATTAGCCTTTGGGGGAAGTTTTACGTGCACGAGAGAATTAGCTCTTCGTTTCGTCCCATTATCATTTCCTTAATGAAGTTAATGCTTGGCATGACGCCGGTCCGTTTCACCCTGCGAAGTCATTTGAGAGTTTTTTTGTTGTTCTAAGTGTTCGTTCGTTTTCGTTTTCTGTTCGTTTGCCTTGCCTTGTGAAGCAGCTGGTAAAGTGAATTAATTTACTTGATGGCAAAGGAGAATAATAATAATAATAATAATAATAAGTATCAAGACCTGAAAATCGAAATAAGGATATGGGACATACCAGTGGAAATTGTACTCACAACCATAGGAACACTAGACACGATTCCAAGATCCCTGAAAAGGAATCTGGAAAAACGATGTCGAAGTAGCTCCAAGACTCATGCAGGAGCGTGTGCTACTAGAAGCAGCTCACATAGTGAGAAAAGTGATGAACTCCTAAGGAGACAGGATGCAACCCGGAACCCCACACTATAAAAACCACCCAGTCGAATAGGATGACTGTGATAGGCCAAAAAAAAAATAATAATTTTATTATTATTATTATTATTATTATTATTATTATTATAACAGGGAAAAGAAGAAAATGGAAGGATTTTGCTTATTTTAATTGTGAAAAGGTTATGGGATGATTTTAATTGCTAAAATGGATCAGGTGACGAATGGCATTACAGCGTGTTAAGTGTTTAGGCAAAGAACAAGTTGGCCGGGTTAAGCGTTTGTTATGAAATACCCGTTTGAGAAGTTTAAATTTGAGTAGAAAAGTTGTATTTGGCTTGTAGATCTAGAGAAATCTAACTGTGAGAATTGGAAAAAGCTGAGGATCCAGGCTGTAGATGTTTATTGTTAAGAACGATCTTAAAGTCATGAAAAAAAAAAAATAATAATATTAGTTAGGAGAGTGACTGGTTTGGTATCGAAGTAATTTTTATGTAACTTTGAGTTTAAGGAAGGAGGTGAAGTTTTGATAATCATGTTAGGTATGTGAATGGGTTGTGAATAGAAACAGGAACTGCTGGCGTTGATTACTGATGCAGTGTTTATTGATGCTGAAGGGGAGAAGTTGCAGAGACTACTGAGAGTGTTTGAAAAGCGCTTTAATGCAACAGTTGGGTTGTGATGTCAAATGGAAGGTGGGGAGATGAATGCCTGAATATTGCTGTGGATAAATGGAAATGGCTGTATCTTAATGAAACTAAAAATTTTGTAATATAGTAAAATGAGGAAATTATTCAGTCATACAGTAGGTGAAATTCGTAAGGCTTCAGGAGCTCTACAGAGAAGGAAGGCCAAGAACGGTTAAAGTTGAAATGTTTGAAGGGATTGTTAATCTTCCTCTTTAAGGAGATGAAGCTTGCTAGTTGAAGATCAACGTAAAAACAAGACGGAGGTTGTTGAGATGAATTGCCTGAGTAGCGTATGTGGAGTAGAGAATTTCCATATATTTAGAATCGTAGGGATACAATAATGTGATAATCTTAAAAAAAAAAATCGATGTTTTCAGATCAGACCGGTTAATTTCGAAAGTGCCGAGAGGCAGAACGAAAGGCAGGCCTTAAGAAATTCTTGGGGCATAGGACTGCCAAAAGCATCATGACCCGAAGGGCTTTAATAACCTGGAAGTGCGAAAATGATATAGATATTGTCAATATAGGTAAGGAAGGTAGATATGCTGATGACGAGGCTCCTCTATAATATATAAAGCGGCTTGGCTTTGCTTAAGCAGTTAGATGGCTTGACATTTTTCACTCTCTGCAAGCGACCTATTGAGAGGTAAATGATTAAAGAAAAATAATATTAATAATAATGATAAAAATCCTAAACAATGCTGTTTCAACAGCCAACAGCTTTTACAGTCCAAGTATTTATCTACAGAGAGAATGAATAGAAAACGAGAGTACAGATATCTAGTGGGGAACCGAGTTGAAGGTTAGCAAAAGTACAAGCGGGTCGAATTGTCATTGGTCTGTTGCGATGCCGGATGTTATTACTGTAAAGCTCGCATCTTAAGACGTTGGGCCTTCCTTAGAAAGGAAGGTGCCTTCAGCACATAAACCCTTTGAGCATCCATGGGGCAAAACACTAGACAAGCAACTACATCCCCTAAATACTTGCAAAAGACAGAAGACTAACATTTTAGTGAGAGGAAAATGGTGTACTTATAAATATATATGTATATATACACACATATATATATATATATATATATATATATATATATATATATATATATATATACATATATATACATATATATATATATATATATATACATATATATATATATATATATATATATATATATATATATATATATATATATATATATATATATATATATATATATATAGTTTTTAGAGCCCTCCGTTATACATCTAGCTGGGTAAATTTCCACTCCGAAATTGAATTTTTACTGGAATATTTCACCAAAAATTCCTGTCCAAAAAGCCTTTTTATAACATAGTTAACAAGATTTTTTATTCTATTGTGAAATGTAATGTTCCGAAATTGACTGTGTACGCCACGATACCATATACGCACTCTGACTTTCTTAGATCCAAAGTCAAACAAATCATTGAAAAAGAGTTTGGATTTCTAAAACTGAATTTAATACCTATGAATCCACTAAAGATTGGCGGCTTTTTTAATTATAAGGACAAGCTACAGACCTTTATGAAGTCCAATATTATTTACAAATTTGAATGCCCAAGATGTCTTGGTAGTTATGTTGGCTCATCAAAGAGAATGTTGCAGGTCCGTTATTACAGCCACTTAGGTTTGAGCTACAGAACTGGCTCACGAATAACGAATCCCGAATTTTCTAGTATTAGAAATCATGCCGTTAAATGCAAGGTTAATATTGATAAAAAACATTTTTCCATCCTGAGAACTACCAAACAATCGGCTTACTTAACGACCCTTGAGTCTTTGTTTATTAAACGTCATGCACCTCTTCTAAACTCCAACGTGTCTTTTTCTCCTCTGCACTTGGCCTAAGTGTACTCTGGGCATGCGTGAGCTTGTGGTCTCACTTCGTCTTTCCCCTTCTTTTGGTCAGGTAGGCTTACAGAGAGAGAGAAAAAAAATCTGCTTTCTTTTTACTTTATATATTTTGTAATTTTAAAGAATGTAACTGCCGTTTTTAATTTAGCTTTTATTTTGAATTAGAGAATTAATATGTATTTTTCAACTTTACAGACTGATGATGTGTTTAAGTAACACGAACGTTTCTTTCAATAAATATGCAACTGTTTTGTTGACTGTCGTCTTCTTTGGACTCCTGCTTGTTGTTATATATATATATATATATATATATATATATATATATATATATATATATATATATATATATATTACAACAAGCCTTTCCACTTAGAGCAGGGACGGCAGAGTGGGATAGCCTGTACTGTAGATTCTCAGTAAGTTCTTTAGGATGAGTTTGGTACCTGCATGTCCCTTTTAACCATGGTTGCAACCACCAAAGCGTGTAACAAGCATTGACCTTAATCGGTAATTATGTCAGCTGAAGCACAATGGGTTTATAATGAGGGTGGGTTCATCTTCTTGCCCTCACCAAGAGTCTGTCCTGGGACAAGAATGAAACCCATATTTACATATACATATATATATATATATATATATATATATATATATATATATATATATATATATATATATATATATATATATATATATATATATATATATATATATATATATATATATATATATATATATATATATATATATATATATATATACATATATATATACATATACATATATATATATACATATATATATATATATATATATATATATATATATATATATATATACACATATATGTGTATGTATATATACAAGGCAAATGCCACGAAGGAAAGTGTAAAACAACGGAGTCGTTGCTAGGCCTTTCGACTATAATGGTCCTTTACTAGCATACTGCAGTGTAGTCGAAAGGCCTAGCACCCACTCCGTTGTTTCACTCTTTCCTTCGTGGCATTTGCCTTGTATATATATACATACATATACACATATATATATATATATTATATATATATGTATATATATATTTTTGCCTTTATACATTTTCACGTTCCATATCATCGTGATTCAGTTATACATGATGTGTATATATATATATATATATATATATATATATATATATATATATATATATATATAGTATATATAAGAATATATACAAATATGAATATATATTGATATATATTAGACATGCATATATTTGCAGTTGGTTTGTTCGCAACGCGTATTAATTCATGTAGAAGATTCGTTTGAATCTAGAAAATGAAATTATGATAATGACGGTGTAATTAGTTAATGAGGTTTGATGCTTTATTGATCATTGCGTATTGAAGTCATTACATGCAGGTATGCTTGTATGAATGTATGAGCTAATATCTGTATTTGAATATGTATATTCTAAATGTATTTTCTTTATGTTGGTATTTGTGGGTTCGGTATTGAATAATGTTTTTGTTTATATTGCCACGTATTGTACTGTAAAGTAAAATAGTAAGTACTATATTTGTTAAATGTAAACGAAACTTTAGGAAAATATAAGTTTCTTATTTTTCATTGTTATATGTACTGTGTATTTGAAAAATTAGAAAAATATGCGTTGCTTATTTATCATTAATATATGTGCTGTGTTTCTGAAATATTGGAAAAATGTGCCTTTCTTATTTTTCATTGTTTATGTCCTGTGTTTTGAAATGACGTTACTAAAAGTGAAAATCGGGGTGCATGAAACAAAAAATAATGGATTCTGTTTGAATCAGAAAAGAAGCCTGTTAAAGATGCCAAAACCTAATATTGACGGGTTGGAATTCCCTTGCGGACATGGACACCTCCAAGTAGCACCTTGTCTCTGTTGTTATTTCGGAAGGCTTTTCAGATACAGACGAAAAAGCGTTTCTTTCTGGTACGTTTCCTTTTTGTGGTACCGAGTTTTTCTTTTGTTCTGGATTTTATTTGGATTTTTTCCGAACATTTAAAAGCAAAATTAAATCTTTAAGCTCAAGGCTTCTGTTTCTTATGGTATGAAAGTGTTTGGTTTGCTTTGTGTCTGGTTTTTTTTTTTTTTTTTTTTTTTTTTGAGCTTGGAATTTTTTTTTTGTCCTTTTATGAGGATTTTAAGAGGATTTATCCTAGGATTCTTTTTATTTTTTATTTTTGCCCGGCGTACCTTGTTTGGCCGTGGATGCTGCATATCCAAGGACATCCCCACCTCCAGGGGCTTTCAAAGGCCACTCCCTGTGGTTCACAAAATCCTGTGACGCTCTTTCACGGCCGTATATCCTATTTAAGTCTCACGTCCTTTATATGGTTAAAGATCACGGAGAGGGATGACGTGAAGCGAAAAATTCACGTGAGATAGATAGACAGATGCAGAGATAGTCGCATTCTTCCATTAATAATAAAATAGCGTTTTGAACTTTTTCATTTTCATTTCATTGTTTTTCCGATGGAATGGGATTTTTGGTCACAAAGTATTGGAAGGTAATAACTGTATCCAAAGGAGCCAGGGAAATGAAGTTAAACTCATGTGCAGAATTATTCGGTATGCAGAAAGATAAAAATGAGAGAGCGAGGTAGTAAAAGGCATTAACATATTTTATCTTTATGGGTTTTTGACCATAAATAAATCTTTAGATGACAAAAGTTGGCTATCAGTGATCGGATTCATGCAAATAGGTACTGTGATTGGGGATATTTTTTTCATAGGTAAAATGATTAAACTTTCTCTGGAAATTGTAGAAACGTTTTCTAGTACTCGTTGAATTTTTTGACAGTAGAAGCCAACAAGCTAAAACTAACAGTAATTAGATAGTAATTAATCATCTTTAGTTTTTATAGTTTTCCTTTGATTCAAATTTATAAAAGCTCATCATTCATAAGGTGACTTCCCCATCCTCCTCTTTTATTTCCTTTTTAAAATCTTGAATATTGCGTGTCTAAGTATTAAAAGCTTTAAAGTGACACATTCAAAAGCTGCACCAGTGAGCTGCCGAAAGGGACGAGAATTGACGGAGCTGCAAAGGATAAAAGAATTTCGCCGTTTGAATCTGATGAGATTAGATTCAGCAAGGCCTTAAAAGGTTCACGGATGCTTAACGGGAATAAAGGGATGAAAGACTCGATTAAAAACCCTTTTAGCGTGTGTCACACCTTTATGCCAAAGGTGCCTTGAATAAAATAAGAGGGGAGAAATTGCCTATGTCGCACTTCTGTGTTAGCAGTTCCCATACCTTTGCCTGCTTTTTAAGGGTTGTTACCTTCGTATTCTGCTTTCAGGGGTTTGGTTTTTGCCTACTGCTTTCAGGAGTTTTCCCCCTACTGCGTTCGGAGGTTTTGTCTCGCCCAGTTGCTTTCATAAGTTATACCTCTGCTTACTGCTTTTAGAGAGGATTTGGCCTGCAGTGTTTTGGGTTTTGTTTCTTCCCTCTGCTTCCAAGGGCTTTGTTTTTGCTTGCAGTAAGTTTCGTTTCTGCTTTTGTTGTCAGAGGTTTTTATCCTTTTGCCTTTTCCATCTGACTTGTTTCTGCTTGGTATTTTAGTGGTTTCGTCTGTACTTATTGCTTTCAGCTTTTATTTCTGTATATATCTTTAAGAGCTTTATCTCAGCAGTTACTTTCACACCCTTTTGTCTGTGCTTGCTGCATTCAGAACTTTTGTTCTCTGCCTTTTGCTTTCAGTGGGTTTTGCCTCTGCTACCTGTTTCAGAGGTTTGGGTGTGCTTACTGCTTTTAATAATTTTAGACATCTACTTTTCCTGTTGAGTTTTTGATTGCCTGTACTGCCTGCAGTAGGAATCTCTCTGATTATATGAAAGTTAGATTAATCTGATTAGTAAATGACTGTAACTGACAACAAGTTTTGTCTAAATTGCGGCAGGAATTTTATGGTTTATAACGAAGTTAATTTCATTATTATTATTATTAATGTAGAAAAACAACAATACGCAAGTTACTAGGATATTCAGTAAAGGTTTTCTGGGAATCAAATTAGGCATCTGAACTTTGGTTCTGCAAACTTTGTGAAATCCTGTGTTGCGACCAGAATGAGAGACAGAGAGAGAGATGTGTATATCGTTTATATGTGATTGCATATTTAATGATTACATTATAAAAAAATGTCTCTCTTGAATGGCATTCGTTACAGACTACATCTTTCTAACAAAATTGTCGTTTTTGTCATTGCGACGGTCGACCAGCTTTTCTTGAGGTGACACACATTTCTTCAAATGACAAGAAAGGTTTTGGGAATAAAGATAACTGATGGTGGTAGGATGATGGAGGTGAGTCACAGAAGATACTGAGATAGAAAAGTATCAAGGTCTATGCAAAAGATTTTGGAAAAACAAGTTTATGAATGTAAAAATTATAATTATGAGGGGATTTCGGAGTCAACTCTTCTTTGTGGAAGTAAAGACTGGTTGTGGGATTTTAGTGAAAGGAAAAAGCTTTAGGATACTGAGACATTTTTTCTCAAGTATATATTGGGTAAAAATGGATTGAAAAAGTGAAAAATATAGAAGTACAAATATATGGTTAGCATAGATTAAAACCCGATTAGTATTTTGATTTATGGTAAAGGGGAGAGAGTGCTGAACATTAGATTACTGAATAGAGCATGCAGTTCAGAAGTGTCCGGGGGTGTAGGAGAGGGAGACCGAAAAATTGGTGGTTAGCATGGTTTGAAAAGGCTCTGGAACCCAAAGGCTTTAACTTCCAAAAACTGCAAGATTGCGTGCAAATGTGGCGCAATGTGTAGAGGGTCTACATGATATGAAAGAGCCCTCCTTGCAACTTTGTGATGCAGCTAAGGTATAGATGTTGAGCGCAAATGGAAGAAAATAAGGTTGAAGGTTTTGAGGTAAATTATTGTTTTATTAGTATATTTGGTGTAGGAAGAATTAAAATGGTAAAAAAAAATGTGGATATACACTCAGTTGGTAAAACGTTTGTGTTGGTGAAAGGATGGATCAGAATATTTTGAGATGGTTCGCACATGTGAACAAAATGGAAGAATATAGTCTGTTATAACAGCGTACAGTTCTGAAGTGTTAGGAGGACAGATAAATGGATTATGCAGGATGGATAGAGTAAAAGATATAGTGGAAAATAAGGAACTTGTTATTCAGGAGCTAGAGAGTGCGTGAAAAATAAAGGGCCCTGGAGGCGCTTTGATGAGCCTGGTGTGTAGGTGTAGGAAGTGGCTAATTATGCAAAGGTTATCTGAACAAGGGGCCCATCCAAGATTCAGCTGTTAAATTATGAATGTGGCAGTGTATAAATATACATACATATATATATATATATATATATATATATATATATATCTTCAAAAAGTTCGCCGACCGTGTGACTGAGGAAGCGTTCTGCAAATCCCAAATATCATCTTCCTTCCATGCGCCCCACAAACTTAGCCTATATATATATATATATATATATATATATATATATATATATATATATATATATATATATATATATATTATTTGAGTGTGTATGTGTTTGTACACGAGCGTTATTTAAATATTTACATATAAATTCATATTTAGAATAGCCATTAGATTAGAGTACTTCGATTATCCGCCGTAATTTCCCAATAATTGCCTTCTTTTCCCGTAAAGCAGGAAAAAGTTTTAATGAATTTTTGGCCGCGTCCATAAGCTCTTTTCCCTTTGTCTTGCGGGACTCTTGTAAAAGGGCGAGAGAGAAAAATAGGAATAGGAATTTTTCTTTTCATTTCTTTCTCCTCCTTTTTGTTCGGGAGGCAAAACAACACCTTAGAATGATGATGATATTTCACAGGGTACGATTATTCGGTTAGCAAAATGAATGAGATTCTTTAGAAAGGAATTATACTGTATTCGTAAGTGTTTTGGGTGTTGAAGGTATTATGTTATTATCATTATTATTTACAGTAGTAATGGTGGTGGTAGTACAGCATAGCTCTTATGTAATAATATGTAGCCAGTATCATCATAACCTATGAACTTCCACCAGTCATGACTGGCATAAAAACAGAACTATTCATACAAATTTTTTTTATGATCTTTATAAATAAAATGTTTAGCGGATATGAAGTGTTACTGTAAATGCCTTTTGTACTGATTATGTAATTCATAATTTCAAACTCGTGTCTGGAGTCATGGCTTGCCCATGAGCTTCAGATTTGCACTGAGATAACCACTTCTAGGGCGATACTCTCATTTTCGGCCAATATTTTCCATAGCCACTAAACAAAGGAATTTAAATTGACAAGTAACTGCCGCATAACTCTCATTGCAATAACTGTGAGGGTGATTCTATGTAAAAGACAAAATGTTCAGACTGTTTATAAAAAGAATTACGGTGAATTTAGGGGTGACTCCCCTTTCCACTCTGTGCGTAAGAAAGAAAATATTCTTTGCGCTGCTCTTAATGTAGCACCTTCGAAAAATAATTCAATCTATTCTACTAAATCGTTGCTCCTAATACCTTGGAATAATGATACTCAGTCCACATATGAAGGAAATGACTATTCAGACATTGCAATTGAGGCGTTGAAAACATTACTTTCATGTATAAAAAAGTATTTGTCAAAATCTGTTGGTAAGGTATGTCATGATCACACGTTTGGAAAGCTCTTGAAAGAAGGTGTACCCAAACACTTTGTTTATCTGATACATTTATGATTTTCTAGCCAGAAGATGAGCACTTGATGGGGTGGAGTCATCTCGTCGGTTTTTTTTAAACATTTGTAGTGTAAATCAAGTTTGCAGTATAAACCATTTATTTTTATGATATTTATGCATTGCCCAGGAATGTAGATAAACAGAGAATGGGATGTGATGTAAATGGTCAGTTGCGAACCAATATGATATACATAGATGATATTGCTATATTTTATCCATGACTGTCAGGGTTAAAATTCTTGTATGTGTGAGTAGTAAATTACTTATTTTTATGTCAAGACTGAACGCTGTCTAAAGCCGCTGTATGACGTAGTTATAAGCCACTACCAGATAAGGCTGTTCTTAAGAAAAATTAATAACTTTTTCAAGTATCGTTGTCATATTGGGACCCGTAACGATAATAATTTACCTTAAGATACTGTGAGGAGGAATACGTGAGAGCTAACTTTGAGGCTACATTTTTAAGATGAACGTATTTTTATAAAACAGTTTTTACACTTCATCTCAGTCATTATTAATGGAATAAACAAATGTGTCGAACCTCACCAGACTGCGCTCTGGTTAAGAACCTAATATACGTTCATCCTGAATAAACAGAGCATTGCTTCCACCGTACGCGTTCGTCTCAGTATCCCCACATTTGCTGAGCCTTGACCTAGGGATGATATTAACTTCTTTTTTTTTCTTGCGCATACGCAACGTTGTTTGAGTGTTGTAAGAGCGTTTCAAGTATTAACCAACTGAGCCAATTCCGTATTTACTCGGAGGTAGATTCCTTTTAATTTCAGCTGTATGGTTTAATTCTGCGCTATATATATTATTGTTATTAGTGTATGATACGTATAGAATCATACGACGTGTAAAACTTTACTACTACTACTACTACTACTACTGCTACTACTACTACTACTACTACTACTACTACTAATAATAATAATAATAATAATAATAATAATAATAATAATTTTATTATTATTATTATTATTATTATTATTATTATTATTATTATTATTATTATTATTGAAACGGTTAAAACCATTATGCGAACCCAAATAACGCGCAGGAAAAGAACGTCGAAGAAATAAATAAAATAATAAATGAATAGCAATAAAGTGTTCAGACAGGGGCGTCACATTGGCTAACTGCGTTGCAACTGAGAAAGACTGGCGTTTTCCTAGACAAGGAAGACTTTAAAGCTGATCAGCTCTTAGACATGCATGATTTACTAACTACGGGCTGCTAGATTATGTGCAACGAAAGCACATTCAGATGTTATCAGCGATGAATATATGAGACAAGAGGATATCTGATCAGCCACAGCGAGCTACAGAATGGAGTACATAGGAAAGTGCCTTAAGTGTTCGGGAACGACGGACTGGATTGTACTTTTATTAACAGGTGTAAAATCATGTAACTTAACAGGTAACGTAGACTTGCATTTTAGTGCTCAAGGTTTGTTATTAATTATAAGCGCTTTTACTTAAAAATGTTGAGACAGGTTCCTTAAAAACAAAAGTACGGAAGTCAGATCACAGAAACAACTCATGGCAAGCAACAGGGTTAAAGAGAGACCAAGTTAAGTATACCTTAGTTTTACCAGACCACTGAGCTGATTAACAGCTCTCCTAGGGCTGGCCCGAAGGTTTAGACTTATTTTAACGTGGCTAAGAACCAATTGGTTACTTAGCAACGGGACCTACAGCTTATTGTGGAATCCGAACCACATTATAGCGAGAAATGAATTTCTGTCACCAGAAATAAATTCCTCTAACTCTTCATTAGCCGGCCGGAGAGTCGAACTCGGGCCTAGCAAGTGCAAGGCCACAACTCTACAGACTCGCCCAAGGAAGAGCTACTAAAAAGAGACCATCACGAAGAGATTGGCCCAGGGGGTGGTCAATTCTGAGTAAATTTCTGCTTCCCGAAAACACTTATTGTGGAAAAATGTTGATAATTTCAAGAATCATTCGGTTCTCCATTTAATCCACAAGCACAAATGCAGAGAGTGGTATAACTCGAAGGCTATAATTCTTGAAGAGCAGAGCAGTCTTTCTTTTCCCCCACAATAAAACAAGTAAAAAATGCGCCGAAGTTTCTTCGGCACAATCGAGTTTTTTGTACAGCCGCTTAAGCGTATAATCAAGGCAACCGAAAATAGATCTATCTTTTGGTGGTCTCTGTATAATCCTGTATGAGCCGCGACCCATGAAACTTTAACCACGGGCCGGTGGTGGCCTATCCTTTATCGCTGCCAGAAGCACGAATAATACTAACTTAACCTTAAATGAAATAAAAACTACTGAGGCTAGAGGACTGCAGTTTGGTATGTATGATGACTGGAGGGTGGATGATCGACATACCAATTTGCAGCTC
Organism: Macrobrachium rosenbergii; assembly: GCF_040412425.1. Classification (NCBI taxonomy): domain Eukaryota; kingdom Metazoa; phylum Arthropoda; class Malacostraca; order Decapoda; family Palaemonidae; genus Macrobrachium; species Macrobrachium rosenbergii. The sequence continues at coordinate 33,178,761 of NC_089752.1, forward strand.
TCTACCCTCAGTAGTTTTTAAAATCTGAGGGCGGACAGAATAAAGTGCAGACGGACAGACAAAGCCGGCACGATAGTTTTCTTTTACAGAAAACTAAAAACAAGTAAAAAATGTGCCGAAGTTTCTCCGGCGCAATCGAGTTTTCTGTACATCGTAAAATCAAGGCCACCGAAAATAGATCTGTCTTTCGGTGGTCGTGGTATAATGCTGTATGAGCCGCGACCCATGAAACTTTAACCACGGCCCGGTGGTGGCATGGCCTATATCGTTACCAGACGCACGATTATGGCTAACTTTAACCTGGAATAAAAAAAAAACTGCTGAGGCTAGATGGCTGCAATTTGGTATGTTTGATGATTGGAGGGTGGATGATCAAGATACCAATTTGCTGCCTTCTATCCTCAGTAGTTTTTAAGATCTGAGGGCGGACAGAAAAACGCGGACAGAATAAAGTGCGGACAGACAGACAAAGCCAGCACAATAGTTTTCTTTTCAGAAAACTAAAAAAATCGGGATATAAATTACAGGTCAGGCTTACTAGAGTCTGTATTTCTGGAGCTGACGGAAAAGAACCACATCCAGTATTATTCTAACCTATGACATGACTAGCCGATCACCATTAGCTTCAATGAGTTCAGCTGCTGCGGAAATTAACCATATATGTACATGAAGTTGGTTCGGCCTCTTACGTAGTTAGTGCAGTTTTTCGCATTTATTTATTGAATTTTTGAAGGGAATAGGTCTTTGGAGTCTAGTCATTTGTTTGCACATTATTATTATTATTATTTTTATTATTATTATGTGTAGTAACACTAGTAGAAGCAGCAAAATTGATTTACTTGCTATAATAAACTGATATAATAACAACATTGGAGATCTACGCCTTATCACTATAGTAGCGGGAATAAGTTTGCTTTCATATTGTACTTCTTACCTAAATGCCGCTAATTCTAGTAGTGTTATTTCATCTGAACGCCAAGCATGTTTTTATCCGTTTTTTCTCATGAAGCTTTTCTTTATATTTCTGTTTGTTGATTAATCAACCTTTCGACTTTTTCTCTGTATCTCACTATATTTTATAACGCTTGTGCGTTGATCACTTATGTTATATTTCCAATTCTGATTTTTTTCTTTTTACTTTTTCTTTGATCGCGAACTAAAACTGACGAGTTATATTTCCTTTCATTTCTCGTGTAGGTTGTTCGCCGTTGAAACATTTATTATACCCGGTCTCATTTCCCCGCTTCTGACAATGATTTGGCTGTAGGCGTTTATCTTTTTCTCTCCATATCTAGCCCTTTATCCTTCCCTTTCCTATCCCGTTTTCACCCCCTGTCCTGTATTGCCTATCAATCATTCTTTTGCTCAGCCTTCTTTTAATAACGATTTATATTGATTAATTGCTAATTTATTTAGAATTTTGTTTATTTTAAAAGATAATGAAAGCGCGCGCTTTTCCTTCTCTGTTAGTATTTTGAACCGTCAAGTTACATCTATCGTAAATTTGGGACTTGAAGTATCTGGTATTGTTAAATATACTCGTACATATTAACAAGAACAGTCTTATCACGACACCGTCAGTTTTATGCCTCACTTCATAGTTATTTTTTGTGCTAATCTTATTCGCGTATATGTAACATATACGCGAATAAGATTAGCACAAAAAATAACCATGAAGTGAGGCATAAAACTAACTGTGTCGTGATAAGACTGTTCTTGTTAATATGTATATTTAACAGTACCAGGTATTTTACCAGTTATTTCAATTCCCAAATTTACGGTAGATATTAATTTACAGTTCAAAATACTAGCAGAGTAGAAAAGAGCGCGCTTTCATTATCTTTTAAAAGTAAAAAAAAAATTCTAAATAAATTAGGCAATTAATCAGTATAAATCAATGTTAAAAGAAGGCTGAGCAAAAGAATGAGTGATGGGGAAAGGCAGGATAGGGTGTGAAAACGGGGTAGGAAAAGGAAGGAGAAAGAGTACTTGAACGAAAGCGATTTCGTAGTGCCATTGCTCGTAACCAAAGTTTAAACATATCTTTTTTTCACGTGGCAGTTAAGTGCTTTGATTCTCTACCTTCTGTGGAAAATGTTGGCTAATTGTTCCCGTGGGGTGCAATACCGATCACGGCCTCTAATCGTCCTCTTCACGAATTTTCTCTCTTATTTTCATAAATCTCTCAATTATAACCTCTGATAAGGTTTTGTGTTTTTCAGTCTTCTTTAAGGAGAATTAAGAAAAAGCTATGCGTGAATATTTATGAAAAACTTGACCGAATTTGGGCCTTGTGATGACGTCGAGTGATTGGAATTTGTGGGGCTACAAATGTAAATTGTGTAAAGATGGACCTTTGGGGTGGGGGCGCCGTGTGAGTTGAGGGCGCATTGCTTAGCTTTGGCCAAGGTTTGCGGTTTCCGACGTTCTTGTTATCTTGTTGAGCCTTCTTCCGTCAAGTCTACGTGCATAATCTCCCTTTTTCAAGATGTAATTCTACCTATTTTTAGTTTTCTGTTAAAGAAAATTATTCTGCTGGCTTTTTCTGTCCGTCCGCACTTTTTTCTATCCACCGTCAGATCTTAAAAAGCACTGAGGCTAGAGGGCTGCAAATTGGTATGTTAATCATCCATCCTCCAATCATCAAACATACCAAATTGCAGTCATCTAGCCTCAGCAGTTTTTATTTTATTTAAGGTTAAAGTTGGCTACAGTCGTGCTTCTGGCAACGATATAGGATAGGCCACCACCATGCCGTGGTTAAAGTTTCATGGGTCGCGGCTCATACAGCATTATACTGAGACCACCAAAAGATAGATCTATTTTCAGTGGCCTTGATTATACACTGTAGCGGCTGTACAGAAAACTCGATTGCGCCGAAGAAACTTCGGCGCATTTTTTTACTTGTTATATGTCCGTTTTAATTTTCTCCCTTTTTTCTTTCCATTTAGGTTTGTGTGATAAATATAATTGGTTGCCTGTTACAACGGACTCATAAGAAATTGAAATTCACCTAATGCCTGGAGAGATTTAGGTTAGTATCTTAGTCTACGGATTTTCAACATCAGATTTCACTATTCGAATTACAGAGCCGTAGAATTCTATATTTTCATAGGAGATATTTACTCGAGTCGAGTAAATTTCTTATTTTTCAAAAATCATTTTGGATAGTGTCTAAATTCATGATCTCTGATGTGTTGGATTTTCATTCTATATTATCGCAGCATATCTATGAAAGATCTGTTTTTACCTGCTTATTTTCCTTCATTAAAAGATTTTGAGGAATTTTTCATATTTTACCACTACCGCTACTACTACTACTAGTACTACTGCTGCTGCTGCTGCTGCTACTACTACTGCTACTGCATTGTAGGCGGCAAAGTGCATCGTTAGCTTTGTGTATAATTTATCGGGACTCCCTTCGACGGAATTTCATTTATTTTTCAAAAGCTCCTCTTCGGATTTCAAACCACTCACTTGAAGGGAAATGACTCAAAGCTTTGTTCTCTGTCTAACGTCCTAATCAGTTCCACTCAGAAACGCATTCTCTCTCTCTCTCTCTCTCTCTCTCTCTCTCTCTCTCTCTCTCTCTCTCTCTCTCTCTCTCTCTCTCTCTCTCCCTGGTATAAATAGTGTCACCCGTCCGTACCATTAGCTGAAGATCATGGGTTAGAATCTTAGCTGAGAATGGTGCGATCTGGACATTTTTCCCTTGAACCTATTGTATCTGTTGACTAAACAGTGAATTATGTGCCTAGAGGTGTGTCAGCTGTAAGCGGTCATAGCCTGGGAAAAGAGAGAGAGAGAGAGAGAGAGCGAGAGAGAGAGAGAGAGAGAAGGCTTAATCGATTAAATCTCTAATAAACTGTAAACGACCAAAGCAAAACTAAAACGCGGAGCGCCCGAGTGAGGTAATCCTAACCCCACAGGGGTAAACGATTCATCAGACGCTTTTCTCTCTCTCTCTCTCTCTCTCTCTCTCTCTCTCTCTCTCTCTCTCTCTCTCTCTCTCTCTCTCTCTTCCGTGAGAGCAAAACATTCCATTGCCCTTCCTTTTCGTGAGTCCATCACATCTGGACATGATAACTGCATTAGGCTTCTCATCTCAAATTTTCACACTATTTCTTGCTTCTTGTTGACTTCCAAACGCTTTAAATGGTCTAAATTTACCTCCTAGTGTTTTACTAGAGCCTGGTAACTACTTATCTATATGGCGTTTGGTGAGAAAGTGCCCAGGACCGCAGTTTCTGGAAGGAGTGTTAGAGAGGGCTGTTGTGTTGGTTTGGGGAGGGAGAGGGAATGCGTCATAGTTGTAAATAATATTCACAATAAAATCCCATAAAGATTAAATTCCGCCTGATCGAAAAGGACAACAATTCATCAGCATCGACATCTTTCTTTATTTCTTCACCAGACTAAAGAGGAATATACAAAGTGAATAATGCGGGACACTGGGAAATTCACGTTCCATGTGTTGTCTGTATCATTACTTGAAAAAAAAGGAGAAGAGGAAGAAATGTAGAGAGAGAGAGAGAGAGAGAGAGAGAGAGAGAGTTGCCAAGATGTGTCTCCATCGTATGAACGAAATTCGATTTACAATTATTTACTGATTTATGTTGTACGCATCGGGTACAACAGTGACTGCTATTCTTTATGATCCGTACTAATATATTTACTTAAAAAAGTAAATGAAAGAACAAGCATCACGCTCGGTGTCCATTCACCAACTTGTACGTCAGTTTCGCTCCGACTAAGGCCTGAAGTCAGTGACTCCCATTCAGGGTTCATTCAGCTGCCGCTCTTCTCCTCTGTACCAAAGTAGTGAAAAGCGCCTCCCCCGCTCTCCCCCTCACAAAGGACTCTCTTCATGCTTTTGACGAAATAGAGAACTCTCTCGCCGGAATAAAGTACTTGGTACAAAATAGAGTGCTTTTTGAGCTAGAGAGAAAGAGAGAGGGAAAGAGAGATTTGTGTATATGCTTAAACTGCGTCGCTGTATCAAACGCTAGTTACGTCACAGGTAACTTACAGGAATGATTGTTTGTTAGTTTAACTAGACTTGCATCATTTCCATTGCAACGAATTAAAGAGAACGAGAGATATTCAGTGAACGGACCAAAAGAGGACCATAGAGAGAGAAAGAGAAATTAAGGCACATATATTTGCGAATTGTGTGGAATATGGAAGTGTTACCTTACTAGAAGCTCTTCCTTGGGCGAGTCGGTAGAGCTGTGGACTAGCACTCGCTAGGCCCGAGTTCGAGTCTCCGGCCGGCTGGTGAAGAGTTAGAGGAATTTATTTCTCGTGATAGAAATTCATTTCTCGCTATAATGTGGTTCGGATTCCACAATAAGTTGTAGGTCCCGTTGCTAAGTAACCAATTGGTTCTTAGCCACGTAAAATAAGTCTAATCCTTCTGGCCAGCCCTAGGAGAGCTGTTAATCAGCTCAGTGGTCTGGTAAAACTAAGGTATACTTACTAGAAAATCTGTCAGAGGAAGACTGAGTATAAGTATTTTGCTCCAAACTCAATAACCAGTTACTACACGGTCAAGAGAGAGAGAGAGAGAGAGAGAGAGAGAGAGAGAGAGAGAGAGAGAGAGGGGTGTAACAGAATTAAGCAACGTTCATCGTCTTTTGAAGTAGATGTATGTCCTTAGATATGTTGCCTGTGATCCAAAATGATAAGTTTATAGAAATTTATAAGAGTATCTTTCCCACAATGTAAGTTAAACATCAAAGTTTTAGCGAGAAGTCTTATTGCGCATGTAATTCTCATGGGTATATCTGAGTTTTTATTTGTTCTATTGGGTTCATGCATGTATGTCAACGCAGTTCGAGTCATGTATAAATGTATAGCCTACAGTATGTATGTACATATTTTATATACATATATACACATACATATACATACATATATATATATATGTATAATATATATACACATATACATATACATTTACATAAAAGCATATATATATCTAATATATATATATATATATGTATATATATATATATATATATATATATATATATATATATATATATATATATATATATATATATACAAACACGTCTGAGTGTTCATACACACAAATACAAAAGCTCAAAGCACATTCGAAACAAATTGCATGCCCTGGAATTGTCTAACCCTCTCTTGTACCAAAAGGAGGGAAAAACTTTTTAGAAAAATATTTTACGGTGTTCCCCGACGTTGCTCTTTTCTTTTCAACAAATTCCTCTCAAAGAAGATGAAAGAAACATCCGCTCTTGATTGTCCTGGTTTTTCTTTGTCAAACTCATCAAGCGTTTTCTGGAGATCTTTCGCTCTGTCCTTGATTTCGTTCCGGTTACCAGACTTACGATAATAATAATAATAATAATAATAATAATAATAATAATAATAATAATAATAATAATAATGGTGAGGAAATCCACAATGATATAAGTGTCAATATATATTAGAAATATATATAAAACGAGAGCTTTCGAGAACTTGCTCGATTCTCCATGTGAAGGAGAATCGACCAGGTTCTCGAAAGCTCTCGTCTTATTAATAAATTTACATGCAATAATGAATCTTTTATGAATACTAATAATAATAATAATAATAATAAAGGAAGGTGTATTCTACGCAGTACCTCATCAGTAGGCCGTTGACGCTACTTACAAAAAATTGCATAGTATAGTGACAAAATCGTCCTAATTATTTTTCATTTGAACTTTTATTTTTACCATATTCTAATTGATATATCTTTATTTCCTTGAATGACGTTGCTAGAATTTTGGACACTTTCTTCACTCTCGCAAGTCATCAGAGAGATTTATATCGAATGAGGTTCCCGCGAGATGTTAATGGGCCTTGAAGAATATCATGGGTCTCATGAATTTACGAGTGGTTGAAGGCCGATCGGATTCGAGAAAATATTGAATTGCAATTTTTAGGAGGTGAATAGAGCGATCCTTTTCACCGATGCGTTAGGTCCGTGTGTTTATACTTTCTGTGCCTCCGTTTCCATCTTCATCTGTCACACCTTCCATGTGTGTATGCGCCAGTATTTGTATACCTATAAACAACACACACACACACACACACACACACACACACACACACACATATATATATATATATATATATATATATATATATATATATATATATATATATATATATATATATATATATATATATATATATATATATATATATATATGTATATATGTATCTGGAAAAAATACAGTTTATCAGTTACATTACTGTGGCCTTTTACTCATTATTTTCTATCACAATATAGTGATGCACCATATATATATATATATATATATATATATATATATATATATATATATGTATATATATATATATATATGTGTATGTTTGCATGCATATATATGCGCATACATACATATATATATATATATATATATATATATATATATATATATATATATATATATATATACACTGTATGTATATATACGCATACACGTACATGTATTTATATATATACATATACATATACATATATGTATATATACAGATAGAAATATATATATATATATATATATATATATATGTATGTATAGATAAATAGATAGAAGAATAAGCTATAAAAGTAGATCT
>NC_089752.1:33191383-33196383 GCF_040412425.1 Macrobrachium rosenbergii
TATTTAGTCATTCAGTTTTTGATTGCAATGCAAATATAAGTGAATTACTTGAGTTTCATATTATAAAGAAACTTGCTTTAAAATTGTCCTGTGCTTGTTTTGATATTGTCATTGCTAAAACGAAACAATAATTGCAATATGCTTCCACTTTGTGTCAAAAATAGCTATAAAATAGTAGTGTTGATAACTTACAACAGCAGCAGTAATGCGTATTATAAATATTAATAATGATTATCATATTTTTGCGTTTATATTTGAATCGTCTGTTTGCAAAAAGTTCAGGCGACTGAAAGTATATTTCATGTATTCACCATGTCACCTTCTTGATAGTCCAGAATGCCATGAGATGTAGGGATAGTAAAAAAGCATATCATAGAAAATAACCGATTTAATCTTCACTAATTTATGCTGTTTCTGACAGGGGTTATTTTTTCTGAAAACCCTAAAAGGCGAAGTCTGAGTAAGAGGACGGGGAGAAGGGTTGTGGTATAGCTGATGGGGCCTCTTCTGGGTATGCATGCGAATCGGCTGTGAGGCTCTACGTGTTTTTACACATGAGGTTCAACTTTTGAATGTGGCCGTGACTACTGGCTTAACTTTCTCAGAAACCGCCCTCTCATGATGAAAGCGGTCTAAGCACTAAAAAACTATTTATAATTTTTGTATTTACGTCCACAAGAACTATGGTTAGGTATTTGAAGTTTGACAATAATGCAAGTCTTATTATTCTAAACAGCAGTGAATTTTTTCCCATTATGGCTTTCAAGATTGAAAAGCTTATGCACACACATATATGCATATGTAAATTTTTGGGTAATGTGAATTATTTCAAAACCATGATTGGAAGCATTTGCAATTACATGGGGTTTATCCTAAAGGATATATATATATATATATATATATATATATATATATATATATATATATATATATATATATATATATATATATATATATATTATATATATATATGTGTGTGTGTGTGTGTGTGTGTGTGTGTATGTGTGTATGTATGTATATAAAATCTGTTGATCACTTTTATTATACATGTATATATTTTTGCTTCCCACAATGACCACTTGAAGCATAATGTGTTAGATTCCTTGCTGTAACCCTTAAGGCCTTGGGTTCGGATCTCACCACGATAGAGATATCCTTAGTCTTCATTTATTCTGCACTCGGATTGAAGGCTTTTAGCGATAAGTGTATCCAAACAAGTTCGCGGAAATTCTAGGAGTTAGGAGGTAATTTTGGCTAGTAAAAATGCATACATACATACATATATACAAACAAATAAACATCCGTACATGTATAATAGACGCGCAGTAGTTTATCAGCGTTCATTAAGAATTCCCTACGAGAGGGATTGTGGTCAAAATGCTCACACACACACACAAACACACAAATTATATATATTTACATATATATGTATGTATATATGTGTAAATATACTTATACTTGTGTGTATTTATATCAACTTGGCCCTTTCACCAGAGATATATGCAGTTTTAGTAGCCGCAAAGGCCCTCGTATAGGGCGTACGTTGAAAAATGTATATATATATATATATATATATATATATATATATATATATATATATATATATATATATATAAATATATATATATATATATACATATATATATATATATATATATATATATATATATATATATATATATTTATATAATATATGTAAATATATTTGTATGTATGCATATATATATATATATATATATATATATATATATATATATATATATATATATATATATATATATATATATATATATATATATATATATATATATATATATATATCAGCAGTGTATGCACTTTAAAAATTCCCTTCTGTCGGCTCTTGTTTACGAGACAGATTTTGACAGCGTCCACAGACCTATATTATGGTACGTCTTGCGTCACTATGGCATAACCGTTAAATATGTTAAGCAAATTGAAATCATCCACGAATCAAGTAGTTGCAAAGTTAATGTTGATTTGGTGTTGTCAAGTGAATTCGTAGTAAACAGTGGGGTGCTGCAGGGGAATGTTATTTCACCCCGGATGGGATTGTATGAAAGATGTTTAAGTCGTTCCCACCTCCCTTTCATCAGTATCTCATCAGTATATGGAACTTCCGCAGTTTACCTTTTGATATAATTTTCAACTCTATCTTGCCATATAACTCCTGATAGACTTTTATAAGATTCACTTTCAAATCGATAGATTTTTAGATAAAATTTAATTGTCATATAATTACTTATGTTTATTTAGCAACGTAGATCGTGCTAGACTTGGGCATAAGACGTCTAGAACGATCTGCATTGCTAAACGGACATGAATCATTAAAATGAAATTATATATAAAAAGAATTTATCCATTTGAAAATATAGCTTTAAGAAGAATATTAGGAGTTAGATGGTAGGACAGAGCTAGGAATGATATCAAAAGGCAAATTGCGGAAGTTCCATATGCTGATGAGATAACGATGTCTTTCCCACAACCCTCGGGAGAACTGAACGTGAGATTATTAGCTGGGCTCCTGTGGGCACTAAAAGAGTTGGAAAACCCAGACTCATTTGGATGAGAACCATGAGAGGGGAGGCAGGAGATTCGTGGAAATAAAGCGGCGGAAACAACGCGGAGTTAGCGGCGATTTTATGTTATATTTTGTGTGTGTGTGTATGTATGTATATATATATATATGTATATGTGTGTGTGCGTGTGTTACGTTACAACTCACGAAATTATCTTGTTTTATAGTGTTGCAGGCGTATGTATGTGTGTGTTTGTCTCCATATATCTCAAGCTATAGATACATGTATTTATGCATATTCATGAAAAAAAGGTACCGTACGTAGATATTAAAAAAATAAAAAAGAAACCTTTCCATCCACCCATAATGGCATGTTCCATTTTCATCTTGTTTCATCTCCTGTTCCTCATTCATCTCATCAGTATCCGCCCTCTTCTCCCCTTCCCCTCCTACCTAGCCATCCTCCCCCACCCTCTCCCTCGGTCTCTCTCTCAAACCGCCCTTAATGAGGTTCCTGCTAAAAAACTTCTGTTGATTCTTGTCATGTTTTGCGAAGCGAGACTTGTCCAAGTTGCTTACGGTCGGTTTGTACATCTGCTGGCGTTATTATGTCTGTCAACATTCATAAACTGGGTCTTCTGTTGTTTGCCTCCTCCTCCTCCTCCTCCTCCTCCTCCTCCTCCTGTAGATGTAACGTGCGTGCGAGTCGTCAGTGGAGAGAGGTGTTCGTCGCGTTCCTGTTTTTTGCAAAACATCCTTTTTTTTTCGTCTCTCTCTCATTTGTCACTCTTTGTTTTGTCACTCAGCGGACGTTATTTTGTAATTAGCGAACGAACGGTCTTCGGGTTTGCCAGGAAAAATAATTAAGGTCTGGGTGATCTTCTGAGGTCCTCGAGTTTACTTTTGACGTGGTGGTGGAAGAACCTTATTTTTTGAGTAATCAATGGGAAATACTGCGAACGTTTGTTATCAGTTATGGTGTGCTTTTATTAATACCCTTTCTTTGAGGTTGCTACGGTTGGAGACTCTCGTCTAGTTCTTCCTGCCTGTGCAATTCCGTGCGACTGTTCTTAAGCTTGTTAAAACTAGGATTTGAGTCTTTGTAAGGCATCTCGATATATATGTGTGTGTATGCATAACTGATATGTAGTGTATGTGTGTGGCATTGTCAACAAACAAGATCTAGATTTACAGAGATAAGTGTCAACTCCCCTCGAACCCATTCGTCATCGCTCCGGCCGCCTACGGTTAGCTAGTTTAACACGTCCCTCCACTCCTGACCAGTCTTCCCCCACCAACCCACCCAAATACCCTGAGGTCTTTCATGGCTCCGTCAGTGTCGTTCTGCGACGTTCATGACATCGCCGCCCCCGCCTCCGCACCAAGGGACTTTTGGTAATGAATGACTTCTTAGATCTCTCTCTCTCTCTCTCTCTCTCTCTCTCTCTCTCTCTCTCTCTCTCTCTCCAAAGTCATCGTCTTCAGTTTCGCCTTCTCTTTAGTCTTACTTAGAGGTTTATTACTTACGTTAGTCATGTCGGAAGTTGTCGTTGCTGCTGCTGTTGTTAAAACTGCTTTCAGTGTTGTTGAAAATATGCAGTCATCTCTCTCTCTCTCTCTCTCTCTCTCTGAGACGACTTATAGTAGCACTGTTTTGTGAATCTCATGAGATCGTTAATACAGAATGTATATATAGTTTACAATTAAATTATATTATTTCATATTACACATACACACAAATGTGTGTGTATATATATATATATATATATATATATATATATATATATATATATATATATATATATATATATATATATATATATACTGTATCTACACATTGTGGTAACCACAATGGCCGCTTAACTTTTGGATTTCTTCTTGGTTTTTTGTACTCTTGTCACTATAAAGCCTTGGACCATAGGTTCTGTAGTGACAAGCGTGCCCAAAAAGTGCGAAGACATCGAGAATTTCCGAGGGCATTGTAGTTATTACAATTGCATACGTTGCTGGTGAAATAAGTCTTTTTATTAAGTATTGCAACTTGAAAACCAGGTCTATCACATTTATGGAGAAGAATTCTCTAAACTGAGTAAGACTGTTGATCGTGTTTCTTGTGTCTGTGAATGTGAGCAAACAAACCAACCGTGCCCTCAGGAAAACGAGATCCGTAAAATTCAGCTGCATAAGACGTAGTGTGCAACCTGTCATTCATAAACGGTGACAGTCGAAAAATTACCAAGCAAAGCATAAGACAGTCTCTCACGAGTTTAGAGGTCGAAGAGAAGGTGCAGTACCTAAAGAAAATAACTATTCGGTCAAAGACAGATTTGTCCTTTTACTGTGGTTCAAAATACGAGGAATTTGACATAGTAAGCAAAAAGATAATTAAATTGCTGAAAATGCTTCCACGGAATAGAATATGTATATATATATATATATATATATATATATATATATATATATA
>NC_089752.1:33201383-33223883 GCF_040412425.1 Macrobrachium rosenbergii
TTAATGGTTGTTCTAGATGGGTCTTTCCATCTCAGTAGTTCTTCTAGTAAACTTCTCTTACTCCAGTTTCATCATAAGGTCACCCTCATTTGCTTTTACGCTAGTCTTGACGTTAATCTAACGATTAACTTTGTTACGCGCCAGCCGTTTTCCCACATCGAAGTGGAACTTTTCAGCTTTAAATTCTCATCGATAATGAACTCAGTAATCAGCCATGCTGATCAGCTTTTCGTCAAATCTCTTGTATAAACCTGAAGTCGTTTCTTTCTTCAGTGTTCTCGAAGTGCAGCAGTACTTGTCAATAAAATAAACAGGTTTTGCATCACCCACGGACAGCCTTTTCATGTAAAGTATTTTTTTGCTTTTGTTTTATCGGAGGGTTTTATTTTTTAATGCTACCAGACAGTCCATAAATAATGAATTGCATTATTTGTTACGTCAGCCTGCCATATCTCTACTGTATCTTTGAATTAAGTCTGTTGAACATTAAGTGTTACGTGATCGTATTTCGAATACTACAGCTGGATACTACAAGTTTCATGGATGACGTGGAACACCACTGGAAACCTGGAGGCAGACAACGCGCGTAAATATTAGTGATGATAATAACTGGATCTATTTGCCAAGGCTGGCACAAAAATTCAATATATGGAGATGATGAGGAGGGTAGTGATAATGGTAATAAGAATAATATAATAGTTTTGTGGAAATACAGTTCTGTAAATACATACAGTACATACAAATCTACATACACGTACATCCACTCACAAACAGAAAAAGAGAAAGTAAACCTAGTCGATAAGTAATAGACTGACAAAAGTCCTCAGATTTTTCACTCCTGATTTCTCTCTCTCTCTCTCTCTCTCTCTCTCTCTCTCTCTCTCTCTTCCATCAACGAATAGGGGGCACAGCGCTCCCCTCTGCAACTCTGTATGAAAATGAAATTATAAGACTCTGAAGGGGAGACCATTATAGGGAGAGTATTCACAGCATACAAATGTCTCTGCTATTTGATCTCTTGACGGCGACATTTCTACCTTTATTCAACCCCCTAGTGATATCGCGTCCATGATTCAACCTTTCAGTGCATTTGCTCTCTCTCTCTCTCTCTCTCTCTCTCTCTCTCTCTCTCTCTCTCTCTCTCTCTCTCTCTCTCTCTAATCGCTGCTAGTACACTCATTTTTTTGTGACACTAGCTTTCACTCTGTTACCCTCTATTTTATTGTCTTGTGAATTCTTGTTATTTATCCAGTTTATTGTTTTATTCATTAGAATGAATTTAGTTATATTTGATATACTACATGTAAAATTTTTATGAAGAGTCGAGATTAAATTATTTTCTTTTCTTTTACTCGGACTCTAAGCATATTTATACAGAGATAAAGTGAAGAAGACAGTTACATGTATGTAATTATAGATAGGTAGATAGAGAGTTTCTCATCACTTACCGCTTTTTATTTACTCCTTACAAGGGCAAACAAATACTCTGTAAGCGATTTAATCTTCACATTTTTATGTGCAAGAATAGTTGTAAATTATTTCAACAAACATAATGGATCCCCTGAGCATTTATACCAATTTCTATATTCCAAAGCTTTTAGCAAATCCAAATGATTTCAGTTTTTATTTTTTTTTAAGCAGTAACGATATTTTTATGACAAAATTTAACGCCGGTCAACATTCTGTTAGAATCAATTTCATATACAATTTTGTAATGCCTCACGTCAGTGTGTTTTATGGGATTAGAACAAATGGAATAAAAAAATATGTGATCTCCGCCCATCCTTCCCTTCCAAACATTCCTCCTACTCTTATGCCTTGGCCTGTGACCTCTGCTGACCTGACCTGCATTCCCTGCACTATTCATGTGGAGATAACTCGCTGCCTCTCTATCTATCCGGTTTTATTTAGAAACCGTACATGTATTTACTATTCTATTTATATATTTTATTTTTCCCTTCCCAGTTTCTGATTTTTTTTTTCATTTTACCTTTTGCCTGTTGGTAAAAAATAGAAATAGAATTCAGTGCAGACGGGGAATGCCGTAAAGTTTTTCAAGTGTAATATTGCCTGGAAGCAATGAAATTCTTGGTTTCGAATGGTGCTCTCTCTCTCTCTCTCTCTCTCTCTCTCTCTCTCTCTCTCTCTCTCTCTCTCTCTCTCTCTCTCTCTGAGACACAGTGATAATAATTATTGAAATTATGCGTAAGAGCAATCGTTATAATCTCAGTAAGAGTAATAATAGTGTTAGTGATATTTTAGCCATTTTGTATTTTTCATTTTTTATCTAGTTACTTAACATGAAACGCATTCATAAAACTTTTTTTCAACTTTTTTCCCATTGTATTCTCTTCCTGTTCTCGTTTTTCCTGCCTTGCAATCATTTTACTTTCAAGAGGAAGGCATACCGCTTCTTCCTGGTGAAGCCCCCACCCCCAACCCCTACCCCCACTCCGCTTTTTTAAGCTATTGTTATTTATCGACGCTCTGGGATATTACCTTTTGCAGCCAGTGATGTCCGTAATCCAAAAGATTAGTTTTGGATACCTTCTCTGTATTAACTTCCCAACAGTCTTTGCAACAAATATATGTGGGCATTTGTCGGTCAATTTGAGGGTATCACCTTCATGACCAACGATCTCCATAATTCAGAAGATGAATTTGGGGTACCTTTTTTTCTCCCCACGTCCATTTCTGATCCTCCCCTTCTTATCTTTCATTCACATCACACGATGATCGCACGGCGCTCAAAGGGTGAATGAAATAGTCCCTTCTAATGATAGGGATAGTTCGGCCGGGCGTGAGGCTGTCAGGGATTCGTCCCTGTAACTTGAGTGAATAGAATGGCAAGACCTTATGGCCTGGAAGGGAGGTTGTAGGTTTTTTCACGCAGAGGGAGAGACCCAGACAGACAGACAGGCACACAAAAGGGTGTTGTTACTGTTATAATCATGATTGCCGTTATCTTTATTAAAATTATAACCGTCGTTGTCGTCATTGCCATTAGTTGTATTAGCAGGTGAAAGAGGGAGAGAAAAATTTGTTGCTATGACAACAGTACTATTATTATAGAAACTGATGTCATTGCCGTTGGTTTTAAGTAGTTGTTGTCGTAGAACAACAACAAATACCAAGGTATGAAGTTGTTCCACTCCTTGTGATTGTAAAGCAATAAGCTAAATGAAGTAAAACATGGTGTACCCCAAACACAAGGACAGAAATGTCCAAGTCAGAAATTTTACGAAGACATTTCCCTGTCATATATTTCAAGCCTTCAGAACGTCCCAATGATTCCCTGATAGGAGTTACGTGTTGCTCAAAAGACTATTATAGCCCGTGCTGGCATACAGCCCGCATATTCTTAATAGCAAAAGCAGCAAACAGCCATATTGACGAGCATGTTTAGAGTCCATCATTTATGCTGAATGCAAGTCAAAATGGGTGTTTCCTCTCTAGACTCGAAGGAATTATTGTTATGACAATGATCACACACTCACAGACAGACACAAAGGAAAAAGTGCGAAAATGAAACTTGCTTCCTTGTCTTGCAGGATTTTTTTTTTTTTTTAGATTATTTTAATTCTCTTTAAAATATATTTTTCTGTTCGTTTCAGTTTTATATGCAACTAATGAATTTACCCTAGTTTTGAGAGGATTTTACCATCATTTAATGTTTTTGGAATTGGACGCCTCTTCGCTTCCAATAAATTTTTATTGTACAGTACTTCTACACTCTTGAATTGCAACAGGCACTTTATGCGGTCTTTTAAATGATCATGTCACTTATTAGAAATTTCATCTCTGCCTTCAAGAAGTACTCTGTCCTAACCAATTATTCAGAAACAGAGCCCGTATTGGAAGTTAGTTTAGTTTTTCTTGACAGACAGACGGACAGATAGAAAGACCAAAAGACAGTAGACAGGTATACAGAACGACACCCAGACAGAAAAAATAGAGATTTAGGTTGCAAACATTGTCCCACCATATACTGCTTCAAAGATCCCCTCTCTTAGGAGACAACTGTCGATGTAGTTTAACTGGAAGAGCTGTTATTTCTCAAACCACTCCAGGTTGATAAGAGAGAGATAAATTGGCACCGAATTCAACCTTAAACCTTGCCACTTTCACCTCCCTTCCTGCCGTATCGTTTGCTTGTTTAGTTCATTCTGTTTGTCTCCTTTGTCCGCTTGTTTGGACTGAATTCTTTGTCGATTTTTGTATTCGTATTATTTAGGAAGTAAGTTATTGTAACATTAATTTTTCATTGCTTGTTCTCATTTGTTAGCTACGATAGTTTTGGCTTGAGGATACCGACGCTAAGTAGAAGTATTGCCTTTTAACTTGGTTCTTAAGAGAGAGAGAGAGAGAGAGAGAGAGAGAGAGAGAGAGAGAGAGAGATAACAAGGAAATTATACCAAATACGAGTTAAATGTTCCAAGCAGAGATGGGTAAGGCCGGTTAAATGTTATAGTAAGTCGAGCGTGAAATAAGTATATCAATGTAATTTCCAAAAAAATATTTAAGAGTTTGATTTAAATGTTCCTCCAGGAAACCAATTTGAAACAAGGAATGTTTTATTCCTGAAATGAAATTACATTTGATAATTATAATCATTTGTATGTTTTAATAATTAAACATGTTTAAAATTATGTATAACTGTACTCGTAAAATTGTACAAATCAAGGTTAGGAAAATAGCTAGATAGGTGCAGAATCAAAAACGTGTACTTATTTTTTTTTATTTATACGTTTCTATCGAAAGTATTCTCTTCTACTTTTTCGGGATAAATACTCCCATTTGTAACAAACATTTGTTTAAGTTTGCTATTCCATCTTATTTTATGTGAGTAACTGGAAACACATCTCCCTCCGCCCCACCTTGCATAAAGCTACTTATATATTAAAAATCTATTTATAAAACTCTCGAAGACCACCATGAGGAATAACCGAATCCCTTCTAGGGTGTCCAGTCCATAGTCGTTCGCCACTCGCCGTATGTTTTTGCTCATTCGTGATGGATAGGACGCCGCTCAAGACGATGAATTTCGAAAAAAGCCGAAATTCCCGCCGGGATGCCTCAATTGCATTTCTTGCCGAGATAAATGCCTACAATAGTGTCTTGTCTTGTAAACATAAATGACTTTTACACTCGAGGAGTGAGAGGAAAATAGCATGCTAGGGATAGTTGTGCTAGGAATCCTGTTCTCTTGATTATCGAAAGGATTTACAATAATAGAACCTCGTACAAGTTGTAAGAGAGGTGAAATGCCGAAATAAACCTCAGGTATCGCATTGGAAATCGCGTCAGAACGGTATTGTTCACTTCACGTTTATTTGCACATATTTACTTTCTTCGTCTTTTTTATTGGGACTTTCTTGGCTGTTATTGTTTTTTTCTTTAGATATGTGCATGCTATTTTGTGGTAGATATGTGGGTGCTGATTTGTGGTAGACATGAGCATGCTGTTTTGTGGTAGATATGTGCATGCTATTTTGTGGTAGATATGTGCATGCTATTTTGTGGTAGATTTGTGCATGCTACTTTGTGGCGACTTGCCTAGCAGGTTAATCGCCTCATTTGGTTTATTATGTGTGAATATGTGTACGTTGGAGAATAATTTCTTTTTCCAGATATAGTCAAGTCTATATAGAGCTTTCAAGAGCCTCCTCCGCTATGCATTATCAATGAAATGAGGAGGATTTCAAAAGCTTTTTGTATAGATTCTACTATATCTAGGATTTTATTCTTCATTTTCGGTGCTTATTATATCGTGAGGAATAATTATAATGACAAGGATAATAATAGTAAAAATTCTTTTTATTATTATTATTATTATTATTATTATTATTATTATTATTAAGGAACTGCAACGGAATGCAGTACAAGTATTCAGCCAATATGTGACTACCGCATTTGTAGTTACATAAAATGTGCAATAAGAGAACAACGTTATTAGCAATGATTTCCGTTAGCACTTTTGTTGGCCAGAATTGGATTTTTGTTTTTCGCCATTGGCATGAGGTAGAACGAGCAATTTTTCTATTAGTTTGTCCTTGGCAGCAAGGAAAGGTCTTTGTGTGTCTATAAGTGCTGTCAAGAGGAGCCGTTTGTCATTTTCAATGGGAACCGCCTTATTTCTCTCTCTCTCTCTCTCTCTCTCTCTCTCTCTCTCTCTCTCTCTCTCTCTCTCTCTCTCTCTCTCTCTCGTGAAAAACTGAGTATCCTGAAATAAATTGGCTGTTTCCCAATACACAAAACATCATCTGTATCGCCCTCATTTCCATCTCCCTCTCATGTTATATTGATATATGGTATATATTTCCCCTACGCCTCAGTCTTTTTCTCCTCTACCTTCCTATCAGTCCTCCTCTCCGTATCCTTCTTTTCAAAGCCTTTTCAACTTTTATTTTAATTTTTAGTTTCCTTCTGCGTTTTTATTACTGCTTCTTTTCCTTATTTATCTTCTCTCCTTCCTATTTCCCGTCTGCATCATCTACTTTATTTCTACTGTATAGCCCCTCGACATATCAACTTTTCCCCTTTTCATCTCCACGTTCTCCCTCTTCACTTCTCTCACAGTCTCCCTTCCTTCCCCCATTCTACTCCCCATCATCGCATCCCCTCCCCTGCCCCCTACCCCTCCTTTTATAGCATCTTCGAGCCCATTGATCAAGGAGCCCCATCATGTCAATATCAGGTGTATCTCCTTATCATCAAAATGTCGCGGCATCCGGGACATTTTTCATGGCAGATTCAAGAACCTTTTCACGAAGGAACCAACCTTTCGCCTTACTCTGCTTCGCGCCGAAATCTGTTTCGCGTTTTTCACTGGATAAGGAGTGACCTATTGTGGCGGTCTCGGGATTGGGGTTGGGGGAGGGGTGGAAAGGGGTGTGGGTGTCGCTCTTGATGCCCGAAATGGTTTTTTGGGATCGTTCTTTATGCCCGAAGTCGAGGAATTTTTATTTCGCAGCCTTGTTTATGCGAGCTTTTAAGCGTGTGAGTTGCGTTTACGGTGCTTATTATTTAATGGAACGGAAGGGAATGTGATTTATCCTAAAAACTTGAGGGTCAAGTTGTGTTTATTGGAACCTTCAGTGGGTCATAGAAGTAACTCCTGATTTTTAGTATATTATCTTTTACTACATTAGGCTATATGTGAATATCATATGTGAACGATATTATATTTTCTAATAGATTAACGTTGTTGTTGTCGTAATGTTTCTTGAAATTGCAGGCATTACTTATATTCCTTGACAGTAGATATTCTCCAAGGTCACTTGTGAATTTCTTCGGCTTAAGAGCTTTATCGTACTCTTGTAGTACGTACATTTGTGTTATCGGTAATTCCGAACATGAAGGTATTCCTGTTTCTATGTGGGATTTAACCCGAGTGAAGAGATAAGATCTCATTAATGTAATTTGTATGTTCAGTGTCTGGTAATTTCGGTCATTCCATACTTATGCAGCTGTGTTTAGTTATTTAATGAATGTATTATCTTTCCCCTTAAAGTCCGTTCATTTTATGACCTTAATATGATGAATCTTCAACGTTCTCCAATTTTACTCCCATTCTTTTTTCACGGTTTCATTTTTCACATCAACTGACTGTCTGGGAAACTTCCTCGTCAAGTGAGTGAAATTTCGACTAGATCATTGAAATCAATTGCACAACACGAATAGCGGAAGTGGTGGTCGAAAACATCGTCCCTCCGTTCCTAGAGCTGGTATCCACAGCCGTTTGAAAACTCGGTAAGAAAAAGAAAAATCCTTGTCCCTCAAAAGGCGCCGACCACTGCTACCAGAGAACTAGTTTAACAGCAAAAGAGGAAAGTTCATTTGAATGCCTCCCCTCGCCACCTCCCCTTGCAAGGAATCTGGAGTGGGTCGTTGCCCTTTAGCTTGCTTTGAAGTCAGCTATACCTCGTCATTAGGGGAAGGCACAGATCCGCTTTATTTCGTTCATTTTATTTCAAGCAAACCTGAGATTATGGCTGAGGACTATCCTGCTTAACGTTGGGTTTTACGGGGATATTCATATAATTATATATATATATATATATATATATATATATATATATATATATATATATATATATATATACACATATATATGTATATATAATATATGTGTATGCACACACACATATATGTATATATATATTAATATATATATATTGATATATATGTAATATATATATATATATATATATATATATATATATATATATATATATATATATATATATATATATATACTGTATATATATGTAAAGACGAGAGAGTCTTTTCAGGAGTTGATATTATAATTCTGAACAACATTCGTAATGTAACGAAGACTTGTCTGTAAGGACTAGCTTGGTAGGAGGGGATCTTAAGAGCAGGAAAAACCGAGAGGAGCGTGGAATGACCTAGATGATTGTATCCTATATATGCCAGTTTACATCTGACAGTCAGTCAGTCAAAGCGTGTATGGCTGCCCCAGTCTAGCTCGGTCACTGCAAGAAAAATATACGTTACCGGCCATCTTTAGTGATAACAAGCCTGTTCCTTAAGATGTCTGACAAGTTGAATGACTAAAGGAATCTAAGGAAGGAACAGAATTCTGCGATGTAAAAAGTAGATATATGCTTCCGGAAAATGTTGAAAAATGGTACAGTTGTTGCTATAGTGATAAGTCTTTCTTCATGTTTTTTGAGATAAACTATACGGAGAGCTAACAATTGAAATACTTTATATGTATATATATACATATATATATATATATTATATATATATATATATATATATATATATATATATATATATATATATATATATATATATATATATAGTGAGATTCGTAAAGGAATACTATAGGCCTATGTACACATAACCAATACAACAAGTAATTTTTACGCACTTTCATGTCACAAAAATTCACTAAATAAAGCATTTCCCCCACAGGTATTGTTGTGATTCTCTCTCTCTCTCTCTCTCTCTCTCTCTCTCTCTCTCTCTCTCAGTCAGTTCATTTCCTACATCTATATAACACAGACCTACTCACCACTACCTTCTCTCTCTTTCTCTTTCTAGTATCTTTGCCTTGCCTGGGATAATGTCAATACTTAAAATTCTGACTGAAGTGGTTATTTGCCAGACTCCCTCGGCAAATAAGAGCTCCTGTCAAATTCTATATACCGAACTCTACGATTAAGCCCCTGTCTGAGAGAGAGAGAGAGAGAGAGAGAGAGAGAGAGAGAGAGAGAGAGAGAGAGACCATCTACAAAAGCTCTCGATGATGAGCACCCTTTTACGTTTCTTGTACCTCAAACGGGTAATTGATACATCAAAGTGGTTCACAGACATTAGGTGGTCGAACAAATGAGGAGCCGTGTCGGGATTTTGAGTACCTGACGGCACAAGTGCTCGCTTCTTTGTTTCTCATTCTGAAGCATGGTGTTCATTATTGGTATTATTGTTGTTGTTTGTGGTACAAATGTTATTTTGAAAGGTTACTAACTCATGTAAGTAACCATACAGTAAAGCCTTCATATTACTTTCTTGAAGAAAAATCTTAACTACAGAAACTGTTTGCGTAACTTAGAAAAGGTTTGTGCTTCGAATTACGATCAGAGATTGACATTAATCTTTTGTGTTTAGGGCCAATCGGTAAGATAAGACTTGCATTTAATCCTAAATAAGATTACTCCTTTATAGTGATAAGTTTTAATCCTGGCGTTAAGTTGTGATGGAGCAGTACTTGTGACTGTCTATGAGAATTGAACTGACTTTATATGAGTATTCAATTCTGAAAGTATTTTTACTCTTTGTGTCATTTTTTCCTATATTTCTTTTCGTCATCGATAACTTATACTGTTGTCACGTCATGTTCACATAAAGCAGTGACACAAGATCTAGCCTGATGCCCCATTAATATTTTCTCCATAAAGAAATTTTGACATTTTGACCGTCGGAGAAATATCTGGGAACTGAGATTTCTGAGGATCCCTTCGATGTTCCAAGAACAATAATGATTATCGAAGCTCCCTTTTAAACCCTGACCCATGTCCTGCGTTAATACCTTGTCTCATTAGCTTGATTACTTAATTGTTTTCGACCTGATCTAAAAGTTTTAAGTAGTTTTTTTGTGAGGAAATGTCAACCAGAATGCAATCAGCATTAACAGTTCTCTTGTAATGATGCACTGAATGTTATTGCTTACGATATTTTGTTTTTCCCTTTACATTTGGAACGTGCATTAATATTTTAGCAAGGAAATTTTTTTAAAACTTGTTATTTTTTCTTATATCCATCATCATTTTTCTAATCGCTATGATTATATATTATTAATTTAAAGAACACTGACTGTTCTTCAGCTTTATTATTATTATTATTATCATTATTATTATTATTATTATTATTATTATTATTATTATTATTATTATTATTATTATTATTATAATTATTATTATTATTATTATTATTATTATTATTATTATTATTATTATTATTATTATAAAACACGGATTTCAAAGTATGCTAACAGGTTCACCTGCACTTACCATATTTATTTGTGTCTTCCCATTAAGTAAATTGAATATAGAATTTAGGCCAAAGGCCTAGCACCGGGACCTATAAGGTCTTTTAGCTCTGAAACGGAAATTGACAGTGAGAAGGTTTGAAAGATGTAATAGGAGGAAAACCTCGCAGTTGCGCTATGAATCTGTTGTTAGGAGAGGGTGGAAAATAAGATGGAAGAAAGAGAATATGAAAGGAAGTACAGTAAAAGGGACGAAAGGGGTTGCAGCTATGGGCCGAAGGCATGCTGCAAAGAAACTTAAGTAATGCC
Organism: Macrobrachium rosenbergii; assembly: GCF_040412425.1. NCBI lineage: Eukaryota > Metazoa > Arthropoda > Malacostraca > Decapoda > Palaemonidae > Macrobrachium > Macrobrachium rosenbergii. The sequence continues at coordinate 33,212,215 of NC_089752.1, forward strand.
TACAGTGCACCGCATTAGGTACACTGACGGCACTACCCCACTACAGGGCTTCCCTTAATAGTTAAAGGAATGTTTACCTGACACATCTCAAGGGTGTACGTGCAGGCTATAATCAAGGCTTCAAGAAAAGATTACAATTGTGGAAAAATGATCAGGCTTGTCGATGCTAGCAAGTAGTGTTTTCATTTTTTATGTTTTTAAGAATAGAAATTTTGCATGATTAAAATTGCGTTAGTTAAGTCTTGGTAGATTATTATTCTTATTTATGTCATTCCGGTTATTTTTGTTTCCACACTTTTTTTAATCCTTTTCGTTGTCAGTTTAATTCATTAATCACTGGAAACGTATGATAGGAAGGCTTCTTATTCTTGGAATGAGAATAGGTTCGTTGCTTTTTATATTCTCATTTGTGGAGGGGGCAAATAGGCCTACGCTTTTCTTTGTCCTATGCTATTTACTTTTCATTTGTATTATAGGCCAAAGGTCTGGTTACTGTGGATATTTATTAAGGGTCAAATATTATCTAATTGATGGGATCAGCCATGATGATAAATTTAGGCTCGTTTTCCCTCGTTATTTCGTATTTTTCGTATTTTGTCGATTTATTTACTCTTCCCTCTCGTCCTTAACTTTATTATCCATTTCACATCTTCCTTCAATTCTTTTCTTCAGTTGCAGTTCCCCTTTGTACGTTTCTGACACGTCATTAATCTTTGTTTACTTCTTATTCCCTGTGAATGTTATAATTTCCGGGACATAAATTTGTCATTCATATACTTCTTGACCCCTTTTAATTTTCATGGCAGCCATTTGTCAGCTGTGTTGCTCGCTTTTACTCTGCACCTCTCTTTTGCTTCCTCTTTCTCACAGTAATGTTTCTTCTCTTCTCGCTGGCTTCCTTCCTACATCACTTTACTCTCTTTCATTTAGATTCCTCTCGTCGTCTTCTCTGTCGCATTTTCCTTCTCCTCCCACTGTCTCATTCCTCCAAATATCTCTCTAAGTTCTCCCCTTCCAGCACCATTTATCTAGTTATCCCCACCCACACCGCCTTCGCCGCCGCCCCCCCGCCCCGACTCTTCTCTCCGTCTTGTATTTTTTTCTTTCCTCTCTTCGTTTCGTTCTTTCATATCTCCCTGTCCACCATCCATTCCATCCCTTCTTCCCCCTTCAACCGTCCTCCTCCACCCCCCAAGTATCTACTTTCTGTCTCTCCGTCTCCATAAGAGCATCCATTTTAATTCATCTACTTTCATTCACCGCTTTCCTTCCCTCAGGTACCCTCTCCATTTCCGTCTCTCGCAGCATCCTCTTCTTTTTCTACCTTCATCTCTCTCCCTCCCTCCCTCCATCCTTTTCACCAATTTTCCTACGTCCATAACTGCCAACCCATCATTCTTTCATTTTTTTTATTTCGCCCCTCCCCTTTTCCATGACATCTTCTCTGTGCCTATCCTTATCACCATCACCTTTTTATTTTTGTTTCTTCCCCTCTCACCCATTCCTTGCATCTTTTTTATTTCTGTGCCTTCTAATATTATCTCCCTTGTCACCTTCCCGTTTTCTCTGTTTCTGTCCCTTTCAGTATCATCTCTCTTTCTCCTTCCCAGAACCTTCCCTATTTCTCGCCTTTCCAGTATCATCTTCCTCCTTCCCAGCATCTTCTCTCTGTTTCCGTCCCTTTCATTATCATCTCCCTTTTCTCCTTCCCAGTATCCTCTCTACTGCTATCCTTAACAGTATCATCAGCTTTCCCAGCATCTTTCTTCTCTTGGTTTCTGTCCCTTCCATTATCATCTGCGTTTTCTCCTTCCTTGCATCTCTCTCCTCCTCCTCCTCCTCCTCCTCCTCCTCCTCCTCCTCCTCCTCCTCCTCCTCCTCTCCCCCTCCCTCCCTCCCTCCTTCTCAGTCTCCTCGGAGGAGCATCATTGTGTCGTGTGATGCTCTTGTCTTGCGCTCTGACGCCACAGTCGCAGCGTGTAATTACTGACGATTGAGATGTCGATCACTTAACAGCCTAATGACAGAGGGGGTAAACGCAGTCCTTGTGAATATGTCAGTCGCTCCGACGGCTTCCTTTGGGCCCCAAATTACAGATTTATTCGGAGTTGGGTCAGGTGGGGAAGATGCCCGTGAAAACTGATTGAAGGCTGTGTAAGGCGTCCTGTATATGTATATATATGTATGTATGAATTCGTGTGTTCACGTATCTCAGGTTACTGATTTGTTTGCACGCGGATGCGTATATTTATATACAAGTATAAATTTATTTGTGTACACGGTGAACTCAAATACACAAATATATACAATATATATACATACATACATATATATACAGATATATATGTATATATATACATATATATCTGTCTGTACGTATATACACACACGTGTATATATATATATATGGTGTGTGTGTATCTGTGTGTTTGTATCGTGTGTGGAATGTATTTATACTTTAGTAATACCTGTTTTAATCGGTTTCTTCTAGATTTACGAAATATACGCGGCCGTTCTAACTCGGCATTAGTTTATGGTTTGGATTCTGGTAAGCAAGAATTGCCTGATATACACAAATTATCTTGGATGCCGTGGCATGTTTTGGCTTTGTGAAGAAGAGTGACTTTTGACAGAGATGTCTTTGTCTCTTTCACTTATTGTTTAGTAGAAGACCCCAAAACCTTGTCTAATTTGGTGGTCATTTTATGGTGAGTCACATCTGCCGATACTTCAGTTTATATATATATGTATATGTATATATATATATATATATATATATATATATATATATATATATATATATATATATATATATATATATTACTCTCTTGGTCTCAGTTATAGTTCGTACATACATAAAGAAAGCAAAATTCCACGTATCTTAGTTTTTGTTTCATATAATAACGCATATATACAATCCAGGGTATTCAAATTTGTTCTCGTACTTGTTGTTTCCATATTTCAAATCTAGAATTTTAAATGGAGTTTTGATGATTCATATATGCACGTTTATAGAACAACATCTTGTACGATACGTACCAAGCTTTACCTCTTTATAAGTAACAATTTACTTATGATATATTGCCGTTCCACTTCATTTCTAGGTATTGATAGTCACATTATTTCTGTTAAAAAAATATACAATTTTTTTTTTCTTTTTTTTTTTGCCGAAGCAATTTTATTCTCCACAGCAACCATCTTTCCCTTTCAAAATTCTGTGAGACTTTTAGGTAGTCTCACTTTAATCAAGCTTTCTTTGCCGTCAAAAAAATTTCTATTATCATAACCAGAGTTGATTTTTCTTTCTGATTATTTTAATAACGTAGAATACCCATAGGAACTTTTCCCATTCCATATAACCAAAGTTTGCGCACCTTTCTATACAAATATTTCTACTCATTTTAGTTTCCTCACAAAAGTTTCAGTCATGTTTGTCTGCAATTATTTCCAACCTCGCACAAAAGAATAGTGTTTTGTTATTAACAATTGTTTGTACCCTTTGTTAACTTAACTCATATGTAAAAACTTTTTATAGTTATTATGACTTGTCACACAAATTAGAGTTGGTTTGTAATTGTTTAAGCTTCATATAAATGCTGAAGTTCTTTTGAGATAATATCAACTTTCCCTTGGAGTCTGAGTCCCTTTGTAATTATCTCTGCATCCACACAGCTGTTAAACCTCCTTTTAGATACTTTAGCTTACAAGAGATTTAGGTAATTATTTTAATTTCTGGAATATAACAACAGTGAGCTTCCTGCACAGTTATCCTAACCACCCCACATATGTTAAAACCTCCTCGTTATCATATCATATTCCTCACCAATTATAGAGCTAATTTTTCTTTATATTAACAAGCCGAGAAAATATTTAAGTCCTTTTTAAATGTTTTAATACATTACAACTCCTCCAAGTGGCCCTTGATGAAAGCTTAAGGATCAGCTAGCACATCTGCTTCGATACACACGATCCACTTCTATTCATGTGGCATCGAAACTCTGTCTCGTTCTAACTTTTTTTTTCTCCTCCTCCTCCTCTCCCTCCTCCTTCTCCTCCTCCTCCTCCTCCTCTTCTTGGTGGCGAGATGAAAAAGTAAGCTGTGATGTTATTTGGGGTTTTGCTTGTTTTCTTTTTTAATTTATGAGAGAGAGAGAGAGAGAGAGAGAGAGAGAGAGAGAGAGAGAGAGAGAGAGAGAGAGAGATTTTGTGGGTTTGAGCTCGTGAAAAGAGAAACGCAGAAATGGAGACAGGCACACACACACGCACCCAAACGCGCGCACACACACGCACATATTCCTACACTAAAGGAAAGAGAGAGAGAGAGAGAGAGAGAGAGAGAGAGAGAGAGAGAGAGTGTTCTTCATGAAAAGGATACCAAAAAAGACTTCAAGAAGAATTTCTCCAATAATATTTACAAAAAAATAAAGAAGAAAGAGAAGCAATTTGATCATGAAATTAAACACAATAAATTCCACACCCACCTGAAAATGGTCCCAATTGGTGAACATGAATCTGACGTCATCACAAACCATCCCATTGGTCAGTAACTTTCAGTGCAAGACATAGTGCCTGTTATTATTTAATATAGGTATTGCAATAATATACTAATTCCAGTTTTAACTTTAATACCCTTTTTGTGGGCCGCTGAAATCCTCCCCCCGCCCAATCCCTCCACTCATGACCATGGGATTAACTTGTATTAAATGAATGATACAAATGTTATATTTTGTAGGATGGAAGGCAGCGCGATCCAGATCGTTTGGAATTAGCGGACAATGAACGGAGTATTTATAAACACATTTCCGGTCTGAATTCATCGCCGATTATGTTATGTAAATTGTTGTTATTGTTTCCCGGGTCGAATTAAAAAAGGAATTCATTCTAACAAATGATTTGTCATATGGGTCTGTATCTTTGCAATTGTGAAAATGTAAAGGAGTGACTTTAGAATGTAGTCTGTTTTATTTAATCTCTTAAAAGATAATAATAGTATTATTATTATTATTATTATTATTATTATTATTATTATTATTATTATTATTATTATTATTATTGAAGCAGACAGTACATAAATTGTTTACATATTGACTTTTATTATCTGGCCTCTGTGCAGACTTGGAAGCAGATGTATGTTAACAGAAACTGTAATTATACAGAAAATAATTTTTAGGATATTGGTCATAAAATTTAGTCTTTCATTCTACCTGTTTCTTCCCTGTCGTGCTTTCTTGTTGCCTGCCTCCAAGATATTATATTATCCATTTTTTTTTGTTCAGAAATGCGAAAGATGATCACTCATCTTACAGGAACCATGATGTTTTGCTGTAGAATCTCTCTCTCTCTCTCTCTCTCTCTCTCTCTCTCTCTCTCTCTCTCTCTCTCTCTCTCTCTCTCTCTCTCATAGGCAAATTTAGTCCATTTCATAAATCATCCGTACCACGTCATGCTCTTTGGTGTTCATTAAGGCAGTTAATTGCCGAGTTGAAATTCTGGTAGCTTCAGAAATTACTACAAAGAATTATAACATGTTCAGTCTTTGTGTGCTTAGGTATTAACCAAGCATATATCAGTGAAATGCATAATTAACTAACTAAAATAATTAGAGCAAGTCTAGCCTATGATTTAATGTCCGAATAAATAAGCGAACAACAGTTCCAACAAAAACATCAACAACTGATACCACCAGAATCCGCGATTACTTAAATTACTCGCAATTTGTTTAAAACATTCTGTGTAAACGCCCGCAATAAAGCCACGGGTGGGTGAGGGGGCGTGGGTGATATGGATGGGATGGGCCATTGCGCCCCCTGGGATTTTACTTGTTTTCTCCCAAAATGATGATTTTCTTCTATTTTTTTTTATTTTTGCTTAATTGCGGCATCGATATATATTATGTGATTGGTATGCCTGTATTTTTGGTGCCTCTTGGTGTGTATTATTTTCTCTAAGTCTTTGATCAAGTCTGTGATCACTTCTTTCTATATGTATTTACTTGTACCTCTCTCTCTCTCTCTCGGGTTATTTCTCCTCTTTGCATCATACTTTTTCTCTCTTCCTTTTGGTATCTCTTGCTCTTACGTCGTGTTTATCATTTGAAGTATTGGCTTTTCTGTCTGTCCCTCTCTGGACATTTCTGTCTCTTTACATATCAAAATTCTCTCTCTCTCTCTCTCTCTCTCTCTCTCTCTCTCTCTCTCTCTCTCTCTCTCTGTGAGCCTTTGAATTGATATCAAAGCTTGCAGAATCCCTACAAGGTCAGATTTATCCCGGAGTTGATTTAGACCAAAAGTGCTTCAAATGGTTCAAACTAAGGTTTCACCCGTCGCTCAACTTCGAACACAGTCGTTCGGTAAAGGGGAGGAATCCTTTACCTGCGTCAAACTTTCACTGATTCATTCGGCTCTTTTGTTTCGAGAGGAAAGCTCTTGGAAATACAGTAAGTGGTTTTGGGCTGTTTATATGGGAAATGTTTATCCATCCCAAGGGAGAATTTTTTTTTATTTCTCTTCTCTCTTCCTTTACCCTCCTCCCTCCCTCTCTCTACCATTTCCTCATTATTTTCTATATTGCAGTCTGTGGAATTGCTAGGTCGAGATACTATTTTCCCCGCAGTTGTGGAATAATAATACACATATCACTAGGCACATCCTAGGTTCTTTCATATTTTTCAGGATTTTATGTTTTAGGCTTTCGGAGCTGGCTGCTTTATTAATATTATTTCCACAAGTAAAAATTATTTTAGGGTGAATTGAAGATATGCACAGGGCGTTTAAAACAAGTTCACTTACAAGTAATATATATACACATGTATATGCACAGGTATATACACATATGTATGGGTGTGTGTGTATGTTCACAGACATATTAGCAAAGTAACTAACAATATATGTGTACAGACACGCACACTATATACATATATATATATATATATATATATATATATATATATATATATATATATATATATATATATATATATATATATATTACCAGGTTTCCTGGTGGTTTGTTTGTAGACTACAGTGTTTGAATTGTTTACCTGCTCCCCAGTATTTTGTGTGGGGGAGGCAAGGCGCCGTTCGTCTCTGTTTTTTTCAGAGAGTCAGATTTCAGGCAGCACACCTAGTTCTCAGAGGAGAACACAGCACCGTTGGATTTCGAGTATCATCTTGCGGTTGGTGATGGCAGTAGCAGCAGGAGTGGGAGACTCGTGTGTAGTCCCCAGTTTTTCCAGAAGGTGTTCTTCTGTGGCAGCTGAGACGCAGTGGTCGGCATGGAAGTGTTCGATAGTCGTCCTCGTGGTTCTTAAAGTGTCTCTCTCAGTGCGTCTCGAGAATGGATCTTTTGCGAGTCCTGTGATCATTAATATATGACGAGATTATGGTTGTTATTAATATGACGAGGTTATTATGGTCATTAATATAACGAGGTTATTGCTGTAGTTGAGAACTAATCTTTTATGGTTCTTGTAGTAATTAATATGACTGATGTCGAGAAATGCATTGTTGTTGTTATTGTTATATGTTGGAGTGAGTGACTCCTGGTTATTTATGATTGTTATTGTTGATGAAGCAAGTGCGCCTCATGTTATCATTATTATTATTGTGCAATGTTATGTTTGTCTATTATTATTGACTATTTTACTGCTGCTTTGAATTTTTATTTAAGGGTTATAGTAATTTTGTGATATTTAAAGTTATTGTTGATTTTTTTTTTTTTGCTGTGCTGTCTGAAATCTGGGCTCACGTGTACTGTACATTTTTGTAATATAGTAATGATAATAAATTAAGTTTTAAGGTAATTTGAGGATTTTCTTTGGCACCCTTCTCCTTGAGGTTGTCACAGTCCTTCAGACCTCTCCTAGTCCCCAATGCTTAAGATCTATTTTAAAGAACCTGACGGCCCCATAGAAATTGGGGTCCGTTACAATATATATATATATATATATATATATATATATATATATATATATATATATATATATATATATATATATATATATATATATATATACAGTATGTGTGTGTGTTTGTGGGTGCATGTGAGAGTATGTATGTGATTACTGTTTATTACTTATGCTTTTATGTTCATACACTGTAAATTACAACGTAAATTACATATAAGGTAGCATTGAAGCTCATTTATTTAGACTTTTAAAGGAACGATCACTAATGAAGAAAAGCAAAGGCTGATAAATTACAAACAAAATTCGTCTTTCAAACCTCCTTTCATGGATGCTCCAGGAAGGAAGAAGCAGAGGCAAAACATCCCCAGTTTAATAATCATATATTCTCATTAATAGCTATGAGTGAGAACCTCCCCTGGTCAGTTCCCCTGCGCATTGCTACTTGGAATCTCTTGGAGAGAAAGAGAGAATGAAAGCCCTTGGTAATAATTTTAAATTCAAGTAGCTTTTTTACGATCAAAAAGTTGTGATCTTTTTAGTACTCACACCTTCATATCCTGAAGCATAATTTTATTAATTTTCGTTATGATGCTTTCAGCTGTTCTCTCTCTCTCTCTCTCTCTCTCTCTCTCTCTCTCTCTCTGAGGAAGGTTTGATCGAGTATGTTATGAAACAGTTTTGTGAGAAGGTTGAAAGCGAAAAGAAAGAGTTGTGCGTGGCTATGTGGACCTAGAAAAAGCTTTTGACAGAATCTATAGAGATGTGATGTGTAACCCGTGAAGGAAATATAGTTGAGAGCTATAAACTGTATGTATGATGTCAGTGAAGCACGTGTTAGAATTTGGTAGGTTGGTGAGTGACTTGTTTGGTGTAGAAATAGGGCTGAGACAGGGGTGTTTTGTCTCCCTGGCTGTTTAATATCAGTGTGGATGGAATGGTGCGAGAAGTCAGAGAAAAGACAGCAGATGCAGGTGCAAAATTCTGGGATAAGAAAATAAGTCGTGAATGTTGTGTGGAATGATTGTGGAAATAGTGTAGTACTGACTGATGACAGTGCAGAGAATTTGGATGCATTTGCAAAAGGAGAAACTTCAAATTAACAGTGGGCTTGGGTAATCTTATGAGGTAATGAAACTGATAACATGGAACCATAATTACTGATAGGGAAACTAGGAAGAATGAAAAGGTGAAGATTAAGAGGGTAACAGGATGTCAGTAAAAGATTTGGAGAAAATTCGGAGTGTCTGTCGAAGCCAAGATTGGAATGTATGAAGTAACTGTTGAGCCAACTGTCCTTTGGGGAATGAATAACTAAAATGGAGAAATATGGTTTTTTAAGAGAGGTAAAAAGAGTAGTTTAGGTGAAACGATGGATCGCATTCATTTGAGGTGAATTGGTCATGTGGAAAGATGGAGGATGATAAGTTGGTCAAGGAGTACACAATTTGGACATGAAAAGGAAGGATGAAGAGGAGAAGAATACCGAAAACGTGATGGATAGGATAAATGAGGGAGGTATTAGAAAGGAAGGGCCTTAACATTAAGTAAGCAAGGGAGTGCATGCAATATTGAGGTGAATATGGCGCAGTATGTGTAACGTGGTTTAACATCCTGCTGATAAGCATTCTGTATAGGAGTGCGAAGAAGCCAATGTTGTGGACTTTTTCTATTTCCAGGGTTCATCAAGATCCAGCAATTAAAGTATGAATGTGGCAGTAATCATTGTTTTTTCTTCACCCAGGAACTACCCACTGCTTTTAAACTGCTTAATGTTGAATACAATAAAACTGAAAGGTGTCCATATACGTTAAACCAAACGAAATATTACATTGTAATAATTCTTATTTGAGTCGTAACAAATCTTTAGATTTGTCTCTTCAAAGTCCAATCCTTTTCACCCAAGATTCAAGTCTAACGGCTTTATTACACGGTCACGGAACCGGATTTAACACATAATTTTCAAAAAGCGTTTATTCTGTTATTGACCGCGATCTCATGACCCCACTTCCGTTAATCCGCGTTTGCCTAATCTGCCTCTAGATATAATACTGTAATCAAGATGTCTTCGTACATTTACTAACAGGTGCCTAAAAAAATACAGGTTGCCCTACATTTTATATGCTATTTCCTTTGTAACATTCATATTTTAATCTCACATATTTATAATATATATATATATATATATATATATATATATATATATATATATATATATATATGTATGTATATATACATATATATATTGCATGCACATACAGTGTCTATATATATATATATATATATATATATATATATATATATATATATATATATATAGACACTGTATGTGCATGCAATATATATATGTATATATACATATATATATATATATATATATATATATATATATATATATATATATATATATATATATATATATATATATATATATATATATATATATATATATAGACACTGTATGTGCATGCAATATATATATGTATATATACATATATATATATATATATATATATATATATATATATATATATATATATACTGTATGTATAAATTGCAAGATTTTTCATTCCTGTATATATATATATATATATATTTATATATATATATATATATATATATATATATATATATATATGTATATTGTATGTATTTATATATATATTATATATATTTATATATAAATACAATGTATATATATATATATATGTATGAATGCATTGTTTTACCATACGCCTTTATCCAGTTAAGACGGCATAACACCGGAGAGATCTTTAGTAATAAGGTTGATAGTCCAATCCCATGTCCTAATTCTTGGCCACAACTGAAGATGGCACCAGGTTACATGTGGGTTGGCCTCAGGCCAGGACCAAACCACGGACCTTGCAAATGCCAGCTGGTTGCTCTTGTTTACTGTTCATACAAATGTGTGTGTGTGTTTTTTTTATTAACAGTCGGACAACACTATCCTCAGGTTGTGCGTGGATTAATTGTATTTTAGAAATTTAGCGTACCCATTCCGTCAATAATCAGAGTGTGAAAGCGGCAAGCCCCGGCCTTAGTGACTTTTCGTAAGTTCCCAAAGCTCCAACCAAGGCAACTTCTGAAGCATGTCTAAACGTGGTTTATTTTCCGTAAATCAGCTGTAGCGCAGAAAAATATATGGAAGGAAACACACACACATATATATACATATATATAATATATATATATATATATATATATATATATATATATATATATATATATATATATATATATATATATACACACACACATATATCTGCGTATCACCAAGTGATCAGTATAGCCGAACTACCAAAATAGGGTTAGATTCCGATTCACAGGCAAGGTTCATTTCGTTAAATCCCGTAGAGCTGTTGCTGACGTTAGCAATAAGTTATGTACCTGGCGTTGGTGGACTGTTGTGGGCCGCAGCAAGGAATTTGAGGGACTTAAGGCTAGGATTTCGCGCCAGAATAGCTCCTAAACAGGAGGAGGGAGCCACCCTTCTAAAGAGAAAGTAAATCGTAGTTGAAAAAATATATATGCACTATAGAAAGATGTGTTTGTGTTTGATAAGTTTTTTTTCTATATATATTTCTCCCCGAACCCGCCTGGCCCACTGTTGCCGGCTTATTCTAATTTGTAAGGAAACCTCGACAGCAGTCGACGAATCAAAGAGCCTGGAGATGATGATGAAGGGGTCGTAAAATATGCAAATTAGTTACCCCTGTTACTGTACAACCTCACTGGCCTGAGGGGA
>NC_089752.1:33228883-33253883 GCF_040412425.1 Macrobrachium rosenbergii
ATCTAAGCAGAAATGGATATTGTAATGAAATCACTTCTTTTCAGAGTTTGCATAAATATGCAATAGATATACTTTTCACCAATGACTGTCTCTTTGAAAAAGAGAAGCCATGTGATGAAAACCTTCCATTTAAATTCATTTTATTTACGAGGGATGAATGAACCAGAATCTTCCCCGTGCCCATCGCTCCCCTACTACCCTCATTTATAAAATTACCCTACGAAGGTACATAATAACAATAATTTTTCCTGCGAAGCACGGACGCATGGGCCTTCTTTCACAGTGTTGAAGAATGAATGCTTTGAGTGAATATTATGTTTTTCTTTCCCTGGATCCGAGCGCCTAATATACATATACATATATATATATATATATATATATATATATATATATATATATATATATATATATATGTGTGTGTGTGTGTGTGTGTGTGTGTGTGTGTGTGTGTTTGTGTCCGTGTACATATATATATGTGTGTCTTTATTAAATCAGTGATGTATTTTTGCTGGTATTAATTTCGTTCAAGCAGGTACGCAGTTTACAGTTTCCATAAATAGCCTAGTTTTTTTTTTACAGAAATGAAAATAAATTTTGAAATATGATATGCCTTTATATCCGTATGACTTTTCAGCAGAACTTGATACACAATGGGACAATTTCGCTTTGATTAGTTTTTAGCCTTTAACTGGTACGTCAGAACGAAGTGTAAACCATAGCCCTATACATGGTATTACCTTTATCAAATTTACAAATACTGCTATGACTTTGTCGAGCACTGCAGCTAATGGCGTGCGGCCAAGTTATGCCGTCTGACATGCTGTAAATCTTTGCATCTCCTTCAACTCTTTACCAACACCACGGCCATTGGAACTTCCTTCCCAAACATTTTTGTGCGGAGATAAAGACATTTCACAGAGTTGAAATGTATGTATAAATGAATGCCTTAATGTATACGAACAGTTCCCATTTCAGAAGATATACAGTATCAAACGCAATATACGTCGTCAGTGTAGGAATTGCCATAAGAAATTCAAGCTTGTTTTAATTCTTCTTTCGGAAACGTCTTTCAAGTTGCTGAATCTCGACGGTAGCCAATTGTGAGTTATCTGACCAAATATGCCATCGGGGTTCTTTTATTTAATTAATGACATCAGTGGCCATATCAACTAGAGGTGGAAATGCTGGTTGTATTATTGTCACGCTTGCAAAACGTCAGTTTAACATTGTGCAGGTTTCGCATTATATTTTAAAAACAAGAAAATAAGAGTCAACGTTATTTTTAACATTTTTATAGGAAGTAACATCAGCTCTTTTCATAGTAAAAGCAACTATGAAATTTGTTTAAGAACATCTATGACTACTTTCTTATAACAGTCATTTCATTGTTAATTGTGATCCGTAATTTTCAAGTACATGATACGTTTGTTTCGTGAGAGCAACATTGATGGTTTTCATTTTGAATAAAATTCTCTATATTCATTTGTGATAACATTCTTAGTGAATATGATTGTGATAACATCCAGAGTGAATATGATTCCGAAGTTTGTTATCGCACCTTACTATTGCAGTTATTATTGTTACAAAGAAAATTTTGAATGAGACCTCATAAAGTTATGGATTAAAAAATAAAAATTATTTGAACTTTTTGTACATGACAATCGTGAATTTTAAAGCAAATGAGTCATCTTGGCTATTTCATAAAATACAAAGGAATTCAGTGGATTTTGTGATAAATAAATCTTCGATGTTCATATAATGAAGATAATGGATGAAGCACGTGAATATTTTGGGCAATAATTCACATAGAAATTATGCCTCTTATTACAGGTGAAATTAGTTGATGTAATTTCTCATGGAAATGAAATAAATAACGTTGTATCTTTGGTGGGTCAATTTACAGAAGAATACCTTTGGTGAAATTCCAATTGGCATGGTTCTATTATCACTACTACACCTGAAACTGCTACAAATATTAATAGGATAAAAAATCGAGTTGATTTTTAGCAAGGTGTTACACCGAAATTTCTTAATAGCTAGTAGGGAAAATAAAAAAAATGGACGGTGATATTAAAGTAAACAGGAACAGAAAACAGTAACATGTTCACGGGATAGTAAAAACAAACTTAGGAACTTTAAGTACAGTGAAGTAAGCAAAACGTTCAGCGCAATCGAGTTTTCTGTAGAACGTATAATCAAGGCCACCGAAAATAGATCTGTCTTTCGGTGGTCTCGGTATAATGGTGTATGAGCCGCGGCCCATGAAACTTTAACCACGGTCGGTGGTGGTCTGACCTATATCGTTCCCAGACGCACGATTATGGCTAACATGAACATTAAATAAAATACTGTAAAAACAACTGAGGCTAGAGAGCTTCAATTTGGTATGTTTGATGATTGGAGGGTGGATGATCAGCATACCAGTTTGCAGCTCTGTAGCCTCAGTAGTTTTTAAGATCTGAGGGCGGACAGAAAAAGTGCGGACGGACAGACAAAGCCATCTCAATAGTTTTCTTTTACAGAAAACTAAAAAAACAAGTGCATAAAAAAGTAAAACTGTAATTGAAAAATGTTAAATATAATGCTAACGGGACATAGAAGCAAACTTATAGGCAAAGATTAATCATCTGTATATAAAGCTAAAAACGAGCAAAAAACAAAAAAGTTCGTGCCAAACGTTAAATACTGAAGAATAAACTTTTATTCAATGTAAGCGTGTTAGAAGAATGGAGTGAAGTCACTAATTAAGTCATGAGAGAAACGTAACGGTTTTAACAATCAAAATTAAAATTATTGATTGAGTCATTAGCATTAAGAAATAGGCAAAAATGAAAAGAACGGGCCGGTGTTAAACATATAACTGCGTAGGAACACCCTCTACAGCAGAAAAGAAAAAGAAAAATCAGTGAGTAAAAGCTGGGGAAAAAATTGTTTTTTAATTGATGCGGGTTACTGAAAGAGTAGGCCTCCGATGCCATGTGACACCGCTCCGTCCTTTTTCAATGAAGTGGGACTCATTCAATTTTATTACTGAAATTCGAGAGAGAGAGAGAGAGAGAGAGAGAGAGAGAGAGATGGAGTTGAGCTGAGCTGAGCTCTTCCCTTACCCTTCCCCTCTTCCCCACCCCTGTCAACCGTGTGGTCTATTTATAGTGATTTGCCCAGCCGCAAAAGATTGGAAAAAAAAAAGTTCAGTCGGTAAGCATATCGTGTTCCAAAATGGACCTGTTGTGTGTGACATATTACACCGGTAACCTCATATAGGGTGGATTTGGAAATACCTTTTTTTTTTTTATCCTATATATAAATGTACTGGTCAAGGGACATCGAGTGTATTCCGTATATCAAACGGAAAGGTTTATTTGATTTCAGCGCTCTCGTAAATATCAAAGTGATTTTTTTTATTTATTTTGTTCCGCGGGAACGGAATTTTGGGTTGGCGTTGAAGGGACCGATCATGAAGTCGCGGCCTCCTGCTGCTGCTGCTGCTGTTCATCTTTTATGTTCGTATTCGTAAAAGTGCTTCTGTTTTCGTTTTTTTCGAGTAAACTCTAAGTTCAAATGACCATCGACAGATGCTCTAATAATCTTAGAGTCTAGCTGGTTAAGCTGAGTGTTCGTTTCGTTTTCGAAAGAAAGGAAGCAAAGAAGCATGACAAAAAGGGGAATAACTGTAAAGCAATGAAAACTGTTATTAAAAGAAAATAACAACAATAAAAAAATATGTAGACCATACTTCCCTCGGTATTTTCAGTGTCTATTTAGAAAACGGGGCTGCAAACCGTGTGTTTCCTGCCTTTGATGACTTTCTCACTTTTGAGGACGGCGAGAATGTTATTTTATTCTTTCCCTGTTATTTCACAGGAGTGAAAAGCTTGCTTGACATTGACCAAGAAGACAAAACCTCCTACCTAAGGGTCACCAACCTTTCGTAGGCCCTCTGCCTTGGGGTACATTATGTTTGTACCCCTACTCATTGGCACTTCCTAGGTAGCATTGTCCACGCTGTATCGCTTACTGCCTCCGCAGCAGCAGTCCTCAGCAAAAGGTTACTGTACGGCTGTGGTTGCGAGAGAGTCTCATTTGCCATTTGCAGGGAATTTCCTCTCTCTAGGGATTAACAGCCCTCCACCAGGCACTAATCATCCTAGGAATACGGTTCATTAGAATCCCAAGCTGGCACTTTTTAGGGCAGTATCTTTCAGGCAGTACTGTTAGCTCCCACCATGGTAGCATCTAGTTTTAATTACTTGACCTGTCTGTTATTCCGAAGTGTTAGGAGAGAAGAGGAGAGGAAAAATAAATTGGAAAGCAAGCAGCTGTAATATCCTGGAAGAGCATGAGTACGTACAGGATAGAGGGGAATGGTACAGTTTGTATACGAGGTTTCGACATGTTGTTCATGAGCCATCGGTGTAGGTTTATGAAGCAGTTATGATGAGGAAGTTTTCAAAGTTCCAGTAGTTTTCTGCATAGTGAGTTCATTCACAATTCAGCAGTTAAAATATGATTGTGACAGTGACCGTCGTGCTTTCTTTTCTCCAAAGCCAGACCCGTTAGGAGAAACAGCTTAATGTTATGTATATGTATATATATATATATATATATATATATATATATATATATGTATTATATATACATACATACACACACACAAATATATATATATATATATATATATATATATATATATATATATATATATATATATATATGCACTCAATTCGTAAAGCTATAAATCAGTTGCTTTGCCAGCCTGATTCAATTAATCTGCGGTGAGGAGATGACATGTATGCGATGTTATAATCTAGTTCATTCCTTTGGGTCTATCGTATCTAGAACGGAGGGAAACCAAAAACTGTAACCTAAGAGCAGTGATTTACACAGGGACGGTAGGGGTTTGCGTGAAGCTTCAGTAGCTTTGAGGAACAGAACTTCTTACATCGAAGCAAAGCCCTCATTTTTTATACAAAAAATTAACAACTTCATTATGTGATCCTTAGAGGACAAGTTTAAAAAAACAAGGGTACCCAAAGTATTGACAGAAGTGGGCTGTTGAATATAGCCAATACTGAACACAATTTAGTAATTGGATGAGAAAGTAGACGGAGAAACAGGTCGAAACTGACCCTTAGAGGCATGGTTTTGAGAATTGTGTGAATGTATATTTCCTGGAATTAGCAGGTACCTTGAACATGTGACTAGTTCCAGAAAATAAGCTCATTTCGTAGTTATTTATAGGTGCTTTTGAAGTTGCTTGCGTTCAAAATAAATCTCGCCAGTATATTCAGGTTTTAGAATTTTTTCCCGTTCGTTATTGAACCACGACCAAATATTTTTTTAAGATGCCTAATTATATAAAAATGTCAAGAAAATTTTGTGCGCGTGTTGCGCGCCTTACTTGTTATAGTTATTATTATATATATTATTTCGTAAGTGTTTTAATAAGATTTTATGAGAATAATTTCAACTCTGGAGAGGACTACCCAACAAGGAAGGCTCAAGTACAAAGTGAGAGAGAGAGAGAGAGAGAGAGAGAGAGAGAGAGAGAGAGAGAGAGAGAGAGAGAGAGAGAGAGAGATTTTGGGTCTGAAGAATTGACATCGTATGAAGAAAAACACGAACGTATCCGTTTCCTTATAACCTTTCCAACAATGATTTTTCGTAAAAAAATTCCGAATCTATTCCATGTCAATTACAGAGCCCTTGCAGCACTGCAGGGAACCGTCGATCAAACAAGCGTAAGTAAAGAAATAGACTTTAGGCGTAAGAAATCGACCTTCGCTACTTCGAAGCTTTATGTAAAAAAAAAAAAAAAAAAAAAAAAAAAAAAAAAAAAAAAAAAAAAACTCTACAAAAGGTTCATGTCTTCTAGAAAATCTCAACTTACACGTTATTTTCTCTTTACGGGAACTCCCTTCGGGTGCAAGATTGTCGTGCAGTCCGTCCATCACGCCACGGGGCGTCTCTTCCAGCGAAAATGAATAGCGTAAATCTGGTCGGTCCAGCTTTTTTTTATTTTTTATTTTTTTTGTCAATGGGTAGTCCATAAAATGAGTTGAATATTTAATACTGGCGAGATTGAATCAAATCATTCCACTTGATCATTCGAGGAATTACGTGTTTATTATGTCTTTTATTTTTTTTATATGCGAGAGTGACGCGGAGTTTGAGGAATAACAAAGACGAAGAAAGAGAATAATAGTGACTCAGGTAAGGGAGCCATTGGTAAGGTAAGTGGATGTACAAAAGGAGGAAAGAATGCTGTTAATGTTACCTTAAATGCTACTGAATTTCGATCGAAATGCTTTATTCTTTATTATTATTTTTTAAACTGTTCGGTGTGATGAGAGCGCATGGTATTTTTTTTGTACGTCGAAATTTTTATTTGAATTATTCGTTAATTATAAAATTTTAAAAGGTTATACAAAAACTCCAGATCTTTGTGAGTATGGTTTTCATACGTCAGTCACACGACGGGAAGTAGTATCATCCCTTTGCGTTAAACAAAGCATTATACAAAATCTCAGATGAATTCAGAAGAATAGTCTTCAGTTTTTCCCGAGCAGAATATATACCTTAGGCCTCGTTTATCTTGTACTGTGCAAGAAAAAAAAATTAAACCTGAATAAAGATTTACTAACGGTTTTGAAGAAAAGATTAAAAAAGAAAGCGAACTGTAGATGTTAGTGCTAATTCCCAAGTCTTCTCAGTAAAGTAATTAACTACTGAGCGAAAGAATTCATTCCTGCTCTTGTGGAAAACGATTTCAGTGACACCTCGCTGTTATTGTACTTGCCTTGGTAATTCGATCAAGGAAATCGAAGATCGCTCTGCCAACAGCTTTTTACATTGGTGAAATATGTTCGTTCCGGTAGAATGAAAGAGTACATAGTTACATTTATTTTTATCATTCTGATGTTCAGCATCATTTGATTCTCTTGTCCACAGGAAGAACATTGTTTAGTTCTCTTGTAATAAATTCAACAGCATGCAGTTTTCTGTCTTTAATTGAAACGATATTCAAATAAAGACAGAAAATTGCATGCTGTTGAATTTATTACAAGAGAACTAAACAATGTTCTTCCTGTGGACAAGAGAATCAAGTGATGCTGAACATCAGAATGATAAAAATAAATTAATGTAACTATGTACTCTTTCATTTTACCGGAACGAACATATTTCACCAATGTAAAAAGCTGTTGGCAGAGCGATCTTCGATTTCCTTGATCGAATTACCAAGACAAGTACAATAACAGCGAGGTGTCACTGAAATCGTTTTCCACAAGAGCAGGAATGAATTCTTTCGTTTAGTAGTTAATTACTTTAATGAAATAACTTTGGAATTAGCACAAACATCTCAACTTCGATTTCTTCTTATTTATATTTGGCTCTTATTCGAAATCATTTGGTTTATTTTGTTTCTAGATTCAATCCCATGGCTTTTCATGGGACTAGTCTCGGCATCATTTAATACTGTGTTATTCTTTGAGTAACATAAGTTGATCATCCTTTACTTTTAGGTTCAGCCTTAGTTAATTTTCATTAAGTCCTAAGCTGAGACTCAATTAATCTCCTTTATGCTTTGTTTAAAATCATTTGATATTCTTTTCACGTGCGATTCAACATCAGTTAACTTAACTTCGTTCCTGTAGTCAGCATTACTTGCGTTTGCATACCTATTTACAAAATAAATCTCAACGGGGCTTGACCTTGCAAATAAGCTGCGTTTCTTAACAACGTTATCAATAGGGAGAGAGATGTTTTGTGCGCATACCTTGCTGCGCATGCTGAGAGAGAAAGAGAAATAGCTTCCTTTTACCAATCCTTCGGCCTTAACAAGGTGTTATGAATATGTAATGGCTATTGTTCCACTCTGCACCAAACTTAGGCAAGCTATTCATAACGCAGGAGAGGATTACGAAGTTATTGTGAGGAATAACGAATCTGAGAGGCACGGAAGGCCAGTTTCCCAACCTTTACGTAGGCCTATTCATGTACTGTATCGTAACCCGGTCTGTACCTAACCAGCAAGAAAGTTACGTAACTCCTCAATCTTTGCGCATCCTTGATATCTGTTCATAAACAGGTTCTTCTCTGTCAGTTCTTGTTCGATCTGTATTACGTAGTATCATGGGAGAATCCCTTGCTAGCTGAAATCTCGCAATACATCCCTTCTAACTCGCGTATCTCATTAACATGAAGCTGGTTTCCAATTTAGAGTTCAAAGGTCTTCCATTGGGGAACACGTCAAGGACTGTTTTCAGATAAAGTAGAAATGATTGTCTGAGTATTTTTTTTTCTCCGCATGATGAATAAATATCGATACGCAAACACACACACACAAGTTAGACACATATTAATATGTGTGAGTGTTTTATGATCTGCCAGTTGTCGACGTCAGTTTTTTCTTTCTTTTTTTTGTGTTAAGCTTGCTATCTCTCCCCTATGTAGAGGCCATTCGATACTGCCAAGCAAAGAACCTCGTAATCCCTTTGACATTATACAGAGAGAGAGAGAGAGAGAGAGAGAGAGAGAGAGAGAGAGAGAGACCTTTTGGGGCTTCAACTTAATATCATAAATATGATCTCATTTAACACTGAATCCCATCAAAGCAGCAGGGAGCCATATGATGGGATTAGACGGGAACCAAAACAAAGCTAGCCAAAAGCTCCTTTATGTGCGCATTCAGAGTTCCTTTGGTTGAGATTATGTGCTCCCTTTTTTGGGTTTCTATTTTCGTTCCAAACACGGAAGGGCACAGAGAGATGCTTGTTTACACATAATGTGCGTGCATTTTATATTATATATATATATATATATATATATATATATATATATATATATATATATATATATATATAGTTTAATGAAGTATTGTGAGTTTCGCTTTTGACGCTAGAAAATTATTTCTACAGTTTCGTTCAACTATGAATCTTCAAACTCTTTATTACTTTGTAGAGCTTCCAGCGTTTGCTTAATGCAGATCTGCATATAATTAGCTCGG
Source organism: Macrobrachium rosenbergii (assembly GCF_040412425.1). NCBI lineage: Eukaryota > Metazoa > Arthropoda > Malacostraca > Decapoda > Palaemonidae > Macrobrachium > Macrobrachium rosenbergii. The sequence goes on from NC_089752.1 coordinate 33,237,891, forward strand.
TTGCGACCACCGGGTTTTTTATATGCCAAAGTTTTCTTTGCCGCGCACATGTGAAGAAGTCCATACTAGGTCGAAGCAACGCGCAAATACCCTCGGAAAAGAAACGTCCTCTTTGGTATTGACAAAAGCTCTGCCGAGTCATTATACCTTTCCTAATGCCAGCTGTTTGGGTCCTCTGACCTTGCCTTGACCTCGCAAGTTCAAAAGGGAAGCTCCTCAGTTCACCTGCATTTCCATTAATCTGACAACGCGAACAGGTGGAACAGTGATTTCATCCCTCCCAGTGGCAGTTCTTGGTTGAAAGCTTCTAATATATGACTGAGTCTGTTGAATCCTTACAATTCTGGTAAAATTTATTATTCGCCCGTTGCTTATTACTTACGGTATTATTAGAGTAGTTTGCAATTCTCTGTTTGTCTGTTTTATACTTGCTCCAAAAAACATTAAAATCATTTTAAGCGTGCTTTTAACTTTTAAATCAATTATATATATATATATATATATATATATATATATATATATATATATACAGGTATATATAGATATAGATATATATATATATATATATATATATATATATATATATATATATATATATATATATAATCTGACTTAAAAGTTAAAAGCACGCTTAAAATGATTTCAATGTTTTTGGAGCAAGTATAAAACAGACAGACAGAGGAATGCAAACTACTCTAATACCGTATGTAATAAGCAACGGGCGAATGATAAAATAAGTGCTGTGTGAATTCAAGAATGAAATTTATTACAATGAAAGCGTCAGATGTATCTATTATAGCATTGCTAATTTTTTCTTTTTAAAACATCACTTATTACACATATCCACTCAAATTCATATCACTCTGAATTCAATTTTATGTAGAGAATCACTTGGAAAGAAATAGATATGCGTGAAGAATTAAGAAAAGGCTTTAAGCTTAATAATAATGTAATATTTTTTAACAGCAGCACACAAACTGAGACTGAAAAAAAATTAATGGTGAAAATTAAAGGATTATGGCTCATTACAGGAAATATTTCAAATTATAAGGGTTCACTTTTGGACACTGAAGTTGAAGTAATACATAAATGTTTGTCACAAGGTTGTGTAATAAGCGATAAGATTTCATAATTCAAATTAACGACGTATGTGCGAAAGAACAGTATTCAGAATAACATTGCTGAAACAAAGATAGGCCTACTACAAGAGCATGATGAAAACTTACCGTGATAAACTGTCTGAGATTTATCAGAGTATGCAATTAAGACGTGTTACAGTTAGATGTATTTGACATTTACAGTCTATTGTAGTGTTAAAAGTTAGTTTTGATATATAGGATATGTATGGGATCAAATATTAAAACTGTATCACTGCGAAAATAACGTATAAAATTAAGTTCATCTCCATAATTACGACAGGCGAAATGTTAATGTTATATTCCACATGGGATTTTTTTTTTTTTTTTTTTGTAACTGAAAGGTCTAAGCACCGTAAATTCGTTATTTCGCTGTTTCAGTAGGTCTTGGATTTCGCTGTCTATTTCTCATGGTTGAAAGTCTAATTACAATATACAAGTATATGTATATGTATATATATATATATATATATATATATATATATATATATATATATATATATATATATATATATATGTGTGTGTGTGTGTGTGTGTGTGTGTGCGTGTATGTATGTATGTATGTATGTATGTATATATATAAAATTATATATGTATTGTTTATATTTATATATATATATATATATATATATATATATATATATAAAGTCAGAGTTTAAGATGAAATAGTTAAGAAATTCTCTCAACTCCATCACTTTTTTAGATTGCACTTATCAGGCCAATCTGACCTCAGGCAAAAGCTTCATGCTCCATGGTCCTTGATGAGATTATAACGGAGTAGGGACATATCCTTCTCACTTGCAGAAGTTATACTTTTCGAGATTCCTACCGAAGGAGCTCCTTATCACCTTCTGCAGGACGTGTTCATGACGGCCTCATTTCAGCAAGGTCTCAAGTCGTGACTAAACTTCCAAGAAGAAGCAGAAGGAAAAAGGCGGCAAACGTAGTCGAGATGGCTGCTTAGTTTTGCTCGAAAATCGAAGGGAATTTGTCTTATTCGCCACATGTTCGGTCCGTATAAGGTTATTCCTCAGTTAATCGTTTTGAGATGAAAATCCTTTGACGAAAATTAATGTTGCTTGTAACCCTGAAAGAAATAATAAATTACTTCTCCACATAAGTCAGGATATCCATTTTTTTACGGGTGTTTAGTAAGATGGGTAGCCGACGTGAGATTTGTAAGGCTCTGCCAAAAAGAAGTAGGCCACCGAAGAATCATATTGCTCACAAAAAAGTAAAAGAGGAATAAGACTTTACATAAAACGGTTACTACAGCTTTTTAGGCCTATTTCGTTTCATATTTTTGGCGCAGCATGCCTATATGTTGGCCAGTAGCGGAAATGCACTAAATATTAAGCTGTCAACTTCCTGTCGGCAGTAATAACATGGAAATCCTTTGAGCATATTCCTCTTTGTGATTCTCTCTCTCTCTCTCTCTCTCTCTCTCTCTCTCTCTCTCTCTCTCTCTCTCTCTCTCTCTCTCTCTCTCTCTCTCATTTCGTAGATTTCCCTTAAGCGTGTTTTATTTTTGATCATATTCCGTTTCTCGGTCCCTCCCCACACCCTCACTCTTTCTCACTCAGATTTTACATTGACTTTGTTCTTCCAAGAACGTTCCGCTTTGCTGACCCCTCTCTCTCTCTCTCTCTCTCTCTCTCTCTCTCTCTCTCTCTCTCTCTCTCTCTCTCTCTCTCTTTTATTAGGTTGTTCACTTGGTTTGTTAGTGTAATTCGTAGGCATCGTTTCATCGTCACCCAATACGACACTGGTAAGATTGAATTAAATCAAGATAGAACGTCGGTCCAGATCAATTCGTCATTGGTGCAATTAGACACGACGTTGCTTTCTCATTCATCTCTGCCCCTATCCTGCCTTCAGGTCTAGGAGAGAGAGAGAGAGGGCAAATAGTCGGATAGATGAAAAGGGCTTTACTCCTAATTACGTTTTACAGCTTCGAGGCAATGTAAAGCAATTTAAGGTTCCAGGCCGCCCATCTGAATCCCCGAAAGCTGTACGGCCCATTTTCTATACTCCTTTTAGATCGTCATTTTGAAATATAATGTTTTATGTTTGAATCAGGATAAACTTGGTCATGAGACAAGTTAAAAAGCACCCCCAAAAGGAAATTAATGTTCAAATGGGAAATCTTTTGGTTATCTTTAACTCTAAACCAAGTCTAGTGCAGCTTGCGTGATCCTGCTTGGACGGAAAATCTGCCAGACATCAGAGTGAGAGAGACGTTAGCCATGAACATGAGGTCAGCAGAACTATTTCAGATCTCGCTCCTTTCTAGGGATGTTAGAACTTAAGAACGCGTAAATATTCTTGCATTGAAATGAAAAGGATCTCTACATTTATCGTGATGAAAGCTTGGAATGAAGTTGCTAGCCAAATGCCTCTCTCTCATGTCTGTAACTCATTACGGTCAACTATTCACGAGGTTCATAATTCACTGTTGAGGTCAACAGCAACCCAATAGATTTTTCAACCCCCCAAAACCAACCCCCTCCCCAGCCCCACGCACCGAACCTTGTTGGACACGAGAGGCAAAATAGACGGCATTCCTTTGTTTTCTCTCGTAAGCCCGCGTCTGAACATCTAAGCCCTTTCATTGTAATGACCTTCACAGTACAGATCAAACCTGCGTGATGCAATTAACGAGATTATTGAGAAAGCGAGCTTTGTTTTTCTTCGTTTGTCATGAAATTGGGTAAAGGCAGTGGTTTATTTAGGGGACGCGGAGTGGATTGAGGATTCATTGAGGTGTATAACTGCAGCCTGCAAGAACACTGAAAACAGGATCAGTTTTTATTAGGTTAAACGAGAAGCCAGTGGAGTGACTGACTGCCTGGGGCCCCGAAACAAAACCCTCTTCCGTTTCCGGTGTTGGAATTAGCTTGGCTGGCACAAAGAGGTTTGATAACGTTGAGAAAGAAATTTTTAAAAATGCATTGTTTATGAAATTGGGATTATTTTATCTTAGATTTTCAGAAGACTGGAAGCTACATAATCATTAAAACTTTAAATGATTTGGTTACATAGAGCAAAGAATTTATTTCCTATCATTTCAGAGATTCGAAGTGTATCAACATTTAAAGGCATTTTTTAAGTTTTGGATTTCGTGCAATTGAAAAGTAACGTAATATAGAAACATTTGGAAGCTTTAGCCGGGCTCAGTATTTTAGGTTAAATGCATCACAGAGAATATATTTCTTCCCATTTCATAGATTTTTTTCATTCCAGAGGCTGGATGTTTATCTACATTTAAAAACTTTTTATATTTAGATTCATGAAATTGGAAAGCAACGTAGTGTGAAAACATTTGATATCATTTTTTTTTAAATAAAATGCAAAATTACAGGGACAATACCAAAATGAATTATAACAAAAATGTTACAAGGAAATCTGCATTTTTTAACTGAATTTATTTAGTATGATATTGATGTTTTTAGCGAAAAAAGGGGTCAGTTTGGCGGATTTTAGCCATAATGTTAATGCTTGCGAGATTACAAGAAGCTATGAATAATGTATCATAGTTATTTTTATTTTACAGGGGTACTTTTAAACAAGATTTTTTTTCTTCTTGAACTTCAGAGTAATAAAAGACGCTTCTCTTTGTAAGAAGATGACCAAATTTAAAAAATAAAAGGTAGAAATTTAAGCCACTGCTCTTGGAGGACTCCAAAATAAGGATGAACCCGATACCAGAGCGGTTCCTTATTAGCCTACAATGCCACGTCAGACCCAGGACTATCTGACATATCTGGTTTCTCTTTATAGACTTTTTTTTTGTTTTGTTTTTCAAATAATGGGAAGGAAAATATTTCCCATAATAAGTTGGGCTTACATTTTAGAGCATCAGGTAACACATTCAGCTTCAGATTTTCTTTAGTTACTCAGCTCTAATTATTATTATTATTATTATTATTATTATTATTATTATTATTATTATTATTATTATTATTATTTCACACAATGAATATACATTCATAAAATAAATTATCTCGGATAAAAAAAGGACTATATTAAAGCTGAACTCCCTTTAAAGGGATTTAATACAACACGTACTGACTTTAACTGATAATATGATATTTTAAAGTTTGACAAATATCATTAAGTGTATTCCATTAAGTGAGAACTGGATACTCTCACTGATATTAAGATTTGGCATTACCCTGTTGACACCTCATTATCCTACTTAAAATTAATTTGAAAGCGCTTTTTCCCAGTTTCCCAGATGCTGTGAATTTTAAACCCAGTTTTTCCAAATGAAGTGAATTTGAAAGCTCGTTTCATCAGCTGATGAGAATTTAGAATCTCGTTTCATCAGCTGATGCGAAATAAACCTGAAAACTTATTTTCCTACCTGGAAGGAACCTAAAAGCTCGTTTTCCTAGCAGAAAGGAATCTGAAAGCTCGTTTTTCCGGCTGAAAGGAACCTGAAAGTTCGTTTCCCCGGCTGAAAGGAATCTGAAAGCTCGTTTTCCTATTTGCAAGGAATCTGAAACCTCGTTTTATCGGCTGAAAGGAACCTGAAAGCTCGTTTTCCCGCCTGAAAGGGGCTTGAAAGCTCGTTTTCCTTGGTTAAAAGAAACCTGAAGGCTCGTTTTCCTATTTGCAAGGAACCTGAAAGCTCGTTTTCCCGGCTAAAAGGTACATGAAAGATCGTTTTCCCGACTGAAAGGAACCTGAAAGCTCGTTTTTTCGGCTGAAAGGAACCTGCAGGCTCGTTTTCCTGTTTGAAAGGAACCTGAAAGCTCGTTTTCCTGCCTGAAAGGTACATGAAAGCTCGTTTTTTCGGCTGAAAGGAACCTGAAAGCTCGTTTTCCTATTTACAAGGAACCTGAAAGCTCGTTTTCCTATTTACAAGGAACCTGAAAGCTCGTTTTCCCGGCTGAAAGGTACATGAAAGCTCGTTAATCTATTTGCAAGCAACCTGAAAGCTCGTTTTTTCAGCTGAAATGAACCTGAAAGCTCGTTTTCCTATTTACAAGGAACCTGAAAACTCGTTTTCCTATTTGCAAGGAACCTAAAACCTCGTCTTCCCGGCTGAAAGGTACATGAAAGCTCGTTTTCCCGACTGAAAGGAACCTGAAAGTTCGTCTCCCCGGCTGAAAGGAACCTGAAAGCTCGTTTTCCTATTGGCAAGGAACCTGGAAGCTCGTTTTCCCGGCTGAAACGTACATGAAAGCTCGTTTTCCTATTTCCAAGCAACCTGAAAGCTCGTTTTTTCGGCTGAAAGGAACATGAAAGCTCGTTTTCCTGTTTATAAAGAACCTGAAAGCTCGTTTTACCGCCTGAAAGGAACATGAAAGCTCGTTTTACCGCCTGAAAGGAACATGAAAACTCGTTTCCATGGCTGAAATTAAATTGAAAACTCGTTTTCCTATTTGCAAGTAAACGGAAAGCTCGTTTTCTCAGCTGAACGGAACCAGAAAGCTCGTTTTCCCTGCTGAAAGGTACTTTAAAGCTTGTTTCCCTGGCTGAATGGAACATGAAAGCTCGTTCTCCTATTTGCAAAGAACCTGAAAGCTCGCTTTCCTATTTGCAAGGAACCTGAAAGCTCGTTTTCTCTGCTGGTAGGAACCTGATAGCTCGTTTCCCCGGCTGAAAGGTACATGAAAGCAAGTTTTCCTATTGGCAAGGAACCTGAAAAATCGTTTTCCTATTTGCAAGGAACCTGAAAGCTCGTTTTCCCGGCTGAAATTAACCTGAAAGCTCGTTTTCCTACTTGCAAGGAACCTGAAAGCTCGTTTTCCCCAGCTGAAAAGAACCTGAAAGCTCTTTTTCCCGGCTGAAAGGAACGTAAAAGCTCTTTTACCCTACTGAAAAGAAATTGAAAGCTCGTTTTCTCGGCTGAAAGGAACCTGAAAGCTCGTTTCCCTGGCTGAAAGGAACCTGAAAGCTCGTTTCCTCGACTGAAAGGAACCTGAAATAAAGCTCGTTTTCCTATTTGCAAGGAACCTGAAAGCTCGTTTCCCCAGCTGAAAGGAATCTGAAAGCTCGTTTTTCGACTGAAAGGAACCTGAAAGCTCATTTTCCTATTTGCAAGGAACCTGAAAGCTCGTTTTCTCAGCTGAAAAGAACCTGAAAGCTCGTTTTGCTATTTGCAAGGAACCTGGAAGCTCGTTTCCCCCGGCTGAAAGGAACCTGAAAGTCGTTTTCCTATTTGCAAGGAACCTGAAAGCTCGTTTTTTTGGCTGAAAAGAACCTGAAATCTCGTTTCTCCGGCAGACAGGAGCCTGAAAGCTCGTTTTTTCGGCTGAAAGGAAACTGAAATCTCCTTTCCCCGGCTGAGAGGAACCTGAAAGCTCGTTTTCCTATTTGCAAGGAACCGGTAAGCTCGTTTCCGTGGTTGAAAGGAACATGAAAAATAATCGTTTTCCTATTTGCAAGGAACCTGAAAGCTCGTTTCCCCGGCTGAAATTAACCTGAAAGTCGTTTTCCTATTTCAAAAGAACCTGAAAGCTCGTTTTCTCGGCAGAAAGGAACCTGAAAGCTCGTTTTCTCGGCAGAAAGGAACCTGAAAGCTCGTTTTTTCGGGTGAAAGGAACCTGAAAGTTAGTTTTCCTATTTGCAAGGAACCTGAAAGCTCTTTTTCTCGGCAGAAAGGAAACTGAAAGCTCGTTTTCCTATTTACAAGGAACCTGAAAGATCGTTTTCCCGGCTGAAAGGAACCTGAAAGCTCGTTTCTCCGTCTAATAGGAGCCTGAAAGCTCGTTTTCCTGGCTGAAAGGTACATGAAAGCTTGTTTTTTTGGGCTGAAAGGAATCTGAAAGCTCGTTTTTTCGGCTGAAAGGAACCTGAAAGCTTGTTTTTTCGGCCGAGAGGAACCTGAAAACTCGTTTTCCTATTTGCAAGGAACCGGTAAGGTCGTTTCCGCGGTTGAAAGGAACATGAAAAATAATCGTTTCCCTTTTTGCAAGGAACCTGAAAGCTCGTTTCCCCGGCTGAAATTAACCTGAAAGTCGTTTTCCTATTTCAAAAGAACCTGAAAGCTCGTTTTCTCGGCAGAAAGGAACCTGAAAGCTCGTTTTTTCGGGTGAAAGGAACCTGAATGCTTGTTTTCCTATTTGCAAGGAACCTGAAAGCTCTTTTTCTTGGCAGAAAGGAAACTGAAAGCTCGTTTTCCTATTTAAAGGAACCTGAAAGATCGTTTTCCCGGCTGAAAGGAACCTGAAAGCTCGTTTCTCCGTTTAATAGGAGCCTGAAAGCTCGTTTTCCCGGCTGAAAGGTACATGAAAGCTTGGTTTTTTGGGCTGAAAGGAACCTGAAAGCTCGTTTTTTCGGCTGAAAGGAACCTGAAAGCTTGTTTTTTCGGCTGAGAGGAACCTGAAAGCTCGTTTTCCTATTTGCAAGGAACCTGAAAGCTCGTTTTTTCGGCTGAAAAGAACCTGAAAGCTCGTTTCCCCGGCTGAAAGGAACCTGAAAAAAATTCGTTTTCCTATTTGCAAGGAACCTGAAAGCTCGTTTCCCCGGCTGAAAGGAACCTGAAAGCTCGTTTTTCGACTGAAAGGAACCTGAAAGCTCGTTTTCATATTTGCAAGGAACCTAATAGCTCGTTTTCTCGGCTGAAATGAAACTGAAAGCTCGTTTCCTTGGCTGAAAAGAACCTGAAAAAAATTCGTTTTCATATTTGCAAGGAATCTGAAAGCTCGTTTCCCCCGCTGGAAAGAATCTGAAAGCTCGTTTTTTCGATTGAAAGGAACGTGAAAGCTCGTTTCCCCGGCTGAAAAGAACCTGAAAAAATTCGTCTTCATATTTGCAAGGAACCTGAAAGCTCGTTTCCCCCGCTGGAAAGAATCTGAAAGCTCGATTTTTCGATTGAAAGGAACGTGAAAGCTCGTTTCCCCGGCTGAAAAGAACCTGAAAAAAAATCGTTTTCCTATTTGCAAGGAACCTGAAAGCTCGTTTTTTCGAGTGAAAGGAACCTGAAAGCTCGTTTTCCCGGCTGAAAAGAACCTGAAAGCTCGTTTTCCCGGCTGAAAGGTACATGAAAGCTCGTTTTTTTGGCTGAAAGGAACCTGAAAGCTCGTTTTCCTATTTGCAAGGAACCTGAAGGCTCGTTTTTTCGGCTGAAAGGAACCTGAAAGCTCGTTTTCCTATTTGCAATGAACCTGAAAGCTCGTTTTCTCCGCTGAAAGGAATCTGAAAGATCGTTTTGCTATTTGCAGGGAACCTGAAAGCTTTTTTTCTCGGCTGAAAGAAACCTGAAAACTCGTTTCTCCGGATGAAAGGTACATGAAAGCTCGTTTCCCCTGCTGAAAGGAAGCTGAAAGCTCTTTTTCCTATTTGCAAGGAACCTGCAAGCTCGTTTCCCCGGCTGAAAGGTACATGAAAGCTCGTTTCCCCTGCTGAAAGGAAGCTGAAAGCTTTTTCCTATTTGCAAGGAACCTGAAAGCTCGTTTCCCGGCTGAAAGGTACATGAAAGCTCGTTTCCCCTGCTGAAAGGAAGCTGAAAGCTCTTCTTCCTATTTGCAAGGAACCTGCAAGCTCGTTTCCCCTGCTGGAAGGAACCTTTAAGCTCGTTTTACCGGCTGAAATGAACCTGAAAGCTCGTTTTCCTATTTGCAAAGAACCTGAAAGCTCGTTTTTTCGGCTGAAAGGAACCTGAAAGTCGTTTCCCCGGCTGAAAGGAGCCTGAAAGTTCGTTTTCCTATTTGCAAGGAACCTGAAAGGTCGTTTTCCCGGCTGAAAGGAACCTGAAAGCTCGTTTTCCCGGCTGAAAGGTACATGAAAGCTCGTTTTTTCGGCTGAAAGTAACCTGAAAGCTCGTTTTTTCTGCTGAAAGGAACCTGAAATCTCGTTTCCCCGGCTGAAAGGAACCTGAAAGCTCGTTCTCCTGTTTGCAAAGAACCTGAAAGCTCGTTTTTTCGGCTGAAAGGAATCTGAAAGGTCGTTTTCCCGGCTGAAAGGAACCTGAAAACTTGTTTTCCTATTTGCAAGTAACCTGAAAGCTCGTTTCCACGGCTGAAAAGAACCTGAAAGCTCGTTTTCCTTGCTGAAAGGAAACTGAAAACTCGTTTTCCTATTTGCGAGGAACCTGAAAGCTCGTTTTCTCAGCTAAAAGGAACCTGAACCCTCGTTTCCCCTGCAGAAAGGAACGTGAAAGCTCGTTTTCTCGGCTGAAAGGAACCTGAAAGCTCGTTTTCCCGGCTGCTAGGAACCTGGAAACTCGTTTCCCCGGTTGAAAGGAATCTTAAAGCTCGTTTTCCCAGTTGAAGTGAATTTGAAAGCTTTTTTTTCCAGTTGATGAGAAATCGAAAGCTCGTTTTCAGAAATAGGTATTACCCTAGGCCATCTGTGTTTCTTTTTAAAAGTCTGTTTCTTTTTAAAATGTCTGGGTTTCTGTTTAAAATGTCTGTGTTTCTTTTTAAAATGTCTGTGTTTCTTTTTAAAATGTCTGTTTCTTTTTAAATTATTTATTTATTCAATTATTTGTTTGCTTATTTTTTTATTTACTTGTTTAATTATTTATTTATTTGATAAATTTGTTTTTTACTTATGTACTATATATATATATGTATGTATGTATGTATGTGTGTATACATTTATATACATACATATATAAGTAAATAAAAACTTGATTATATGAACGCATAAATAAAAATAATACATACATAAGAATAAAAAATGAATGTGTGAACCAATAAGTATATAGCTAAATAAATCAATAAACAATTACACAAAAACAAAAAAATAAAATGAATAAAATGCATAAGTAAATAAATGAATATATAAATTTAAAGAAAATTGAATAAATGAATAATTAATTAATAAATAAATCCATATATGCAAAATATGTAAATAAATAAAGAGTATTAAGAGCATAAATGAATACCTAAAACATAATTAAATATATAAATATATACATAAACACATAAATAAATTAACTGAAAAATATATAAAAAATTATAACAATGAATGAATTATATAATAAATACAATAAATGAGAAAATTTATAATTAATTAAATTTAAATTAAGTGTATTATATATACTATATATATATATATATATATATATATATATATGTGTGTGTGTGTGTGTGTGTGTATATATATATATATATATATATATATATATATATATATATATATATATATATATATATATATATATATATATATATATATATATATATATATATATATATATATATATATATATATATATATATATATATTATTTCCGAGTGTGCAGTGAGCGGGACCTGTTGTTCCCGTTTGATTCTCGTCACATAGCAAATAAAAATATGTTGGCTTACCCAGATGATTAAGTCGAATTCATTCTCTGAGAAGCCCTTGACGTTCCTTAGCATTGTGTGGGAGGATGAAAGTCCTTAGTAGAGCGAAATGAGCTGAGTCAGAAGCTGAGCTCCGCACTCTTTCTTTTTCCTGAAGATGTAAACTACTTTAAAGCTGGCTTTCTTACCTTTGGCTAAACCGAGTTCTTGTGTCTTAAGTAGAATGTTCTCGAGCCATTCTTAACACTCTCCTCCATCTTTCTACGACATTAAGAAATGTTTTTTGAGGAATTCATTAAAAGTTTTCCTTTTTAGTTCTCAGATATTATAGGGAATTCATTAAACTTTATTTCCTTCAGAATATCATACCCGGTTGCGTAAGATTTTCCTTCGTATTTCTTAGAATATTGTAGCGGTTTCCATAAAACTTTCCTCCGTATTTCTCAGAATTGTATTCAGGTTCCATAAATGTCGCTTCTTATTTTTTAGAATTTCATTTATCATTCATAGAATATTCATGTGTAGAATATTCTGGCATCGTCCCTGTTTTTTTTTTTTTTTTTTTAGTCCCTCTCGTATGTTCCTGTACCACTTCAAGGAATATTTTCTTGTCTCAGTTGTCGAATTTAATGAGTTGTGCTCAGAACGCTCTCGTATCATTCTCCGGATGTGCATGAACCTTTCAAAAAATTTTCCCCTGCCATTTGCGGTAATGTCTGTTCTTTTCATAGAACTTCCTTCCGTCATTCCCCGAAATTTTCGGTCAGCTGATTCTTCTCCAAAGGCTCAGTCTAATAACAGATGATATCGCAAAATAAATCATTCTCTTTAAAGATAAATTTTACTCTGTTCCCACTAGACGTTAACAAAAATTACATTTTTGATGTAACAAGAATACTGTCGTAAGCAATATATTTTTCATGTTTGCCTTCTCCGCATTTTACGTAGGGTTTTGGAAAGTATATATCTTATTATTGATATATCAGGCTGAAAGCGTTTCTGAAGCAGGTTGGGCGTAGGGGGGAAGGATTTACGAGATTTTATCCATTTCCCAGCATTCTTTGCTTCTTGAAGCCTGTTACATTTCATTTTAGGAACTGCGAAAATTAAAGAAAAGGGAATGCAATGTATAGAATACGAATTTGTAGATTCCGAGCACACGACTAATTCTGCCTCTAAGCCTCACAGAAATGAGAAAAATATTCCTCTCAGTAAAAGAGTATAGGAGGAAAGCTTTCCCGGACACTAAGGAAGATGCAGCAGCCAACCTCATAAGATGATGGGATGGAGCTCGTACGAACAAAGTGAAGCAAAAGAAGTGTAAGAATAGAATATCGAAATAAAATTATTCATCCTCTGTTATGCCAAGAACTTGAATCAAAATAATATACAGTAGCTAGTGAAATGAAAATGCGCAAAAAGTCAGCCTGTATTCATTACTGAATATTATTTAGATAGTATATTTTATTTATTTATATATACTGACGACCTTGTATCGCTCACATTTTGGTTAGACCCCGCTGTTTATTTCTTCTTCAGCCATCTTGTTTCCTGTATTCAGGATTGATATAGATAAATCTGTCTGGGTTGCTGATGCCATTCATCTTTTCTTATTGAAACTATTGAATGAAAATAACAATTCAGAGTTAGTACTTTCATTACAATAAAGATTTCCTAAAGATTTCCGGCCAACAATAAAATTTAATCATCAGTTCAAGAGATGGACGTTATAACGCAGCCAATTGGATTTGTTATTATGATTTTTTTTTCTCTGACATTGGGGGACAGGAAGAGGGGTTCGTCTCGAGGACTCTTGAAGGGTGTTAAGTAATAGGTGATGGGCTGTTTGTGACAGTCTCTTGGGGGCTGTCCAATGAGTGCTTCTCTCTCTCTCTCTCTCTCTCTCTCTCTCTCTCTCTCTCTCTCTCTCTCTCTCTCTCTCTCTTTTTAGTCTTATCTTTTTGCATTGAACTCAACACTAATTTTAACTCCACGTCTGAATATACCGTACATGTTTCTTTTTATTTATATTTACTTATTTGTTATTATCAATGTTATTTTATTCTTTTTATTCTTTCATCCCTTTGTCACCGTTCCTTGTTCTCTCCCCTTTACTGCCGGACCTCTTCCGCAGCTTTCCCGTCCGAACCAGAGCAGACTTAGCATCTCTCTCTCTCTCTCTCTCTCTCTCTCTCTCTCTCTCTCTCTCTCTCTCTCTCTCTCTGCCGTATTTGATCCCCGGTATGCTTTACAAATCCAGTTACAAATGTCTTTGTAATAACTTGAATGTTTTTCAAGTAATGCCGTATTACTCTCTCTCTCTCTCTCTCTCTCTCTCTCTCTCTCTCTCTCTCTCTCTCAGGTACTGTTAAACTGCCACCAGATTCATCCCCCCCAATTATAGTCTCAAGGGATTTGTCTTTTGGTATCACAGGAGCTTCTCTTCCTTTGTTTTTACTGTCTTTTTTATTTTTTAGGAACGATGTGTCACTCTGTTGCACAGAGCAGAGTGACAAGGAATTGTTTGACGGAAGGGAAGTATTTACTTGATTGCCGATTAGGTTTGTGAGCGAAAGAGTGAGATAGGGAGACGTATTGTGAGCTTCAAACCTCGATAACGACCAGCAGAGGCTACAGACATACCTACACATACACAAAATCACAAGCACACACACGCATGTGCATATATACAGTATATATATATATATATATATATATATATATATATATATATATATATATATATATATATATATATATATATATATATATATATATATATATATATATATATATATATATATATATATATATATATATATATATATATATATATATATATATATATATATATATATATATATATTACACATATATAAATATATATATATATATATATATATATATAGAGAGAGAGAGAGAGAGAGAGAGAGAGAGAGAGAGAAAGTCTGTTTTGGTGATTGTGTCATTCCCTATTGTTTTTCCCCGACTTTTTTGCGTTTCAGTAATTCCACTTCACAAAAGAGCATAAGAAAAAATAAATAAATTAATGAAGTAATTTGAAACCGGAAAGATTACTCTCAGGGTAAAAAATGTACAGCGGCTCCTTTTCGTTGGGGGTAAACAAGAAAAGAAATACTAGTTATTCAGTAGTGAGTATCTACTGTTACGTCTTGCTAATCTCGACCGTTTGTCTTTAAGCGAAGGACCTGAGTACGTTTTGTTTTTTATTTATCTTTATTTTTTATTATTTTTTTTACTGATTGATGAAATGAGGCCACATGTGATTCTAGTTATGTTCAGTTGACGGCGATGTTTCGGATGACTGGTCCGAGTGGCAGAAATTGAGAGATGCTGTGCGGTAAGGAGTGCAGTTGACACATTAGGACAAAGGTGATCTGACACAACCCAGGGATGCCACACACGCACGTGGTTTGGCAGTTATTTAAAGAGACAGGTGGGCTCAAATGCCGATTGCAATGCATTGATACTTAATTTTAGACATTTTTTCTTCCGGTCTCCTACTGTTTATTTATTTATTTACTTTTTGGCCTCGTGTGCTCATGGTATTAAGCGTCAGGGCACACTTTGTGATATCCCCAAAACAAAAGAACCGCAGCACTCAAACAATCTGTGAAATGAAGCCAATCGTAGTGTGGGAATTGAATTAGCCGATGTTTATCTTAACTGAATTGCAGCAATGCAAGCAAGTAATGCTCTTTGTTTGCCTGACAAATTGCCTGTTTAACAAACAAAAAAAAAACGTTCACTAGTAATTTTTGTTGTTGTTAAAATAAATTGGCCTTGTGCTAGCACTGGCTTTTGTTCGTACGAGCAGTCGGTAAAACCACTTATTTCTGTTTATCTGTAAATAAAACTGCAATTAAGTTTTATGTAAGTAGAAAATAGGATAAAGTATTTCAGTCTTTTTACAGTAAAACAAAAATGAACCCAATATTTCAAACATGCGTTGCATGTCTAATGTTACCCATAAATTTTATGTGAAAATTAAAACCAGGATAATTATTTCAGTCTTTTTTTACAGTGAGGAATAAAACCAAATATTTCAGTAAAGCGTTGCATGTCTAATATTAACCATAAAATTTACATCTTTTGTGTAATTAAATCCAGGATGAAGTATTTCAGTCTTTTTACGACCAAAAATAGAACCCAATATTTCAGCAATGTGCATCCTGTCTATAATTAAACAAGAGTTGGCAAAGGACCCAAATTGATCAGATTACAGCTTTATTGCCTTGCCCACTGCATCATGCTTTCTTTCTTCGCGTGATGTCATTATCTTTGCTGTCGTTGACAGCCCCGCATCTGTTTCTCGTCCTGTCGCTAAAACTGTTTCGAATGGTGATCTTCGCGTTCCTCGACTCTCTTTATCTTAATGGCCGCACAAAGGCTGTCTGTTTCAGTCCGGCTCGAACTCGGAGGCTCTGCCTCGTACCGATTCAAAACGAGATCACAGTGCTTTGTAAATCGTACTCCGTAATTATCTTTAGATGTGCCTAATAATAATAACAAAGAGTGCAAACAGTAAGATTATTAATCATAGCTTTATTTCCGATTTTAAACTGGTAGTTCAATATAAATGGTAAAAATTA